>NC_057796.1:21474073-21675467 GCF_018294505.1 Triticum aestivum
TGGGTGCTCGGCGGCGGTGGAGCGGGGGGTCGGCGGCGGCGGTGGAGCGGGGGAGGGTGGGGGTGCTCGGCGGCGAGGGGGATCTGGCGAGGGGGGATAGCGATCGAGATGGAGGGCGATCGAGATCGAGTGTCCTCATGAATATTCAATATTTTTTCATATTGAATATGAAAAAATATCATCAAATTTGAAAAAATATTCATGAAATTTAAAAATATTCATGAGTTCAAAAAATATTAACAAATTCAATACTTTTTGTGACTTAGAAATTCAATACCATAATAAACATAAATAAATATTCATGAGGACACTAAAACAGAAGAAATATCATTTCAATATGTCCAAATACAATCGAGAAATGAAGGCTACAATCTAAATACAATCGATCTTAGCTAGCTATCTGTTCACAATCTTCTTGCCCTTATTTTTCGTAAATGGAGTTCTTCTCTTGAACGGACGTCCTTTAGGTAGGGTGGTCCTGCTTCTTCTTGTGGTGTATGCTGGTACTTCATCGTCGTCGTCATGTTCCATCTTTGGGTCGCCGTACTTGTCGAAGTCTTGCTCATTGGCGACTCCATCCATTCCGATGATCTTCCTTTTGCCTCTCCTCACGACAACACGACTGGGCTTTGACGGGTCGGTAATGAAGAAGCATTGGTCCACTTGGGAAGCCAGTACCCATGGCTCATTTTTCGCGATGACGTTTGCGCCCGCGGTCTTGGATTTGGCTTCGGGTATAACCATGGTGGTGAAATACCGGTCTTCTTTTAGGACGCTCTTGGCCCATCTGACACGGAACATCGGGACCTTCTCTCCAGCGTAGCTCAGCTCCCAGATCTCCTCGATCCTTCCGTAGTATCTGTCCTTGTCGTTACCGGTGTAGAATTCCATCGTTACCCCGGAGTTCTGATAACCATCGCTCTTCATGTCCTTTCCCTCGGTGTAGAATGTGTAGCCGTTGATTTCGTACGCCTCATACGTCATCAGGTTGTGCTCGGCGCCCTGTGACAAGGCGAATATGAGTTGTTCTTCCGCGGAAGAATCCTCATGTAAAGGGTACGACAAAAGCTTCTCCTTGAACCAACGCGTGAAACATGACTTGTGCTCTTTTTGATTATATCTCCGTCCATCCTCTTTTGGCCTCGGTCATTGTACGTCTTCTCAATAAAGGTTTTGTGCTCTACCACCCAAGCATCGACCACGTCTATGTGTTGTAGCGCGACTAGGTTTGCTCTTTCAAAGTCGGCGAGTCGACCCTCGAAGTCGACATGCATTTCGCGGCGACCCTCATGGTGACCCCATCCAGCGAGCCTGCCGAGGTGCCTGTTGACGGGCAGACCAACGGGGTTCTCGATGCCTAGATAATTCGTGCAGTAGGAGATGCACTCTTCGGTCAGAAAGCCCCTGGCTATGCTTCCCTCTGGACGTGACATGTTGCGAACGTATCCTTTGATGACACCATTCATCCTTTCGAACGGCATCATGCTTAGCAGGAACGTCGGCCCGAGTTGGATGATATCCTCCACGATATGGACCAGCAGATGCAGCATAACGTCGAAGAATGCGGGCGGGAAGTACATCTCAAGCTCGCATAGTATCACCACGATCTCTTCCTGTAGCCTTCTGAGTTGCCTCACGCTAACCGACTTCCGAGAGATGACATCGAAAAAGTTGCATAGGCCAAATAGCATTTCACGGACGTGCGCGTCCATGATCCCACGGATTGCAACTGGAAGTATCTGCGTCATCAGCACGTGACAGTCGTGAGACTTCATCCCGCTGAACTTCTGCTTCGCTGAGTCTAGGTATCTGCTTATCTTCCCCGCATAACCGTAAGGAAGTTTTACTCCTACGAGGCAGGTGAAAACTGATCGATCTCCTCCTGACTTAGAGTGAAGCACGCAGGAGGGAAGTCATTTCCGGTCTTCCTGGCCTTTTTGCCTTTGCGACGACTTTTGTCCTGCTTCGCCTCATCATCATCATCATTAGCGTGAAGCTCCTCCCTGATGCCCATTGATTTCAAGTCTGCCCTTGTTTTCGGCCCATCTTTGGTCCTCTCTGGCATGTTGAGCAGGGTACCAAGCAGACTCTCGCACACGTTCTTCGTGATATGCATGACATCAAGGCTGTGAGGCACACGGTGGATCTTCCAATACGGCAAGTCCCAGAAAACAGACCTCGTTTTCCATACCTTCAGCAGCGGCTCTTGCGCCTTTCGCTTCTTTCCCGGCTCTGGCGCCTTTTGCTTCTTTCCCGGCAGTGGGCAATCTTTCCAATTTTTCAACAGCTCGTCTATTTCCTCGCCGCTCCTCATACGCGGGCGTCTTCGGGTTTCGGTTTCACCATCGAAGAGATCCTTGCGTTTCCTCCATGAGTCATCATCGCGAAGCCACCTTCGATGTCCCATGAACACAGTTTTCGAAGACCCGGGATCTCTATCTAGCTGGTGATACGTTGTGTCTCCAGAAAATCCGTGGACCACCTGCCCCGCGACATATCCGTAACCGAGATAGTCGTGCACCGTCGTGAGCAGTGCGACTCTCATAGGGAAATATTCTTTCTCTGCGGCGTCCCACGTATTGGCTGGCGTTTTCCACAGCGTGTCTAGCTCCTCTTTCAGCTGCCCCAGATACAGATTGATGTCGTTCCCTGGTTGTTTCGGTCCTTCAATTAGCATACTCATGTGAATGTACTTCCTCTTCATGCACAACCAGGGGGGAAGGTTGTACATCCACACAAACACAGGCCAGGTGCTATGTGTGCTTCTCTGGCTGCCAAACGGATTGACTCCATCGGTGCTCGCGCCCAGCATGATGTTCCTTGGATCGTTCCCAAATTCTGGGTGTTAGAAGTTCAACGCTTGCCACTGGCTCCCATCCTTAGGGTGACTCAGCATCTTGTCTTTTTTATTTATCTCCGGATCATTTGCGTCATCTTCTCGCTTCTTCTCCTCCCTATCCGCGTGCCAATGCAAGAGCTTTGCTACCTTAGGGTCCGCGAAATACCGCTGCAGACGAGGAGTGATCGGAAAGTACCACACCACTTTTCGAGGAGCTTTCTTCCTCTTCTTGTATCGAGTGACGCCGCACACCGGACATATGGTAGACTCCGCGTGCTCGTCCCGATAAATGATGCAATTGTTCATGCACACTTGGTATTTCACGTGCGGTAAATCCAGAGGACACACGGTTTTCTTCGCCTCCTCGAAACTGGTCGGGCACTTGTTCCCCTTGGGAAGACGTTCATGCCAGAATGACATGTTCTCGTCGAAGCATGCGTCGGTCATTTTGTGTTTTACCTTCATCTCCAGAGCCATGAGTGTTACTTTCAGGCGGGTATCCTCGGGTCTGCATCCTTCATACAATGGAGTAACCGCGTCTATCTCCAGTTGATCCAGCTTGGCTTTCTCTCGGGTGGCAGCTCTTGCGTTATTCGTCTGCTTGAGAAGCAGCTCTTGAATATGAGGTTCCTGCACCCAGCCCATCGATGGTCCATCGTCGTCTGCTCCGGCATCTTCATCTTCATGATCATGCCCTTCGTCTACTCCGGCATCTTCCTCATCATCATGTCCGGCATCTTCTACATGATGACTGTGTACTGCATCTACTTCGTGATCATGTCCTGGAGATTCTTCGTCTTCTTGCCCGCCCTCGCCGCGGTTGTCTTGCTGCCCTTCCTCATTTCTTGCCGGCCGGCCCCCATGGACGACTTCATAATCATCTTCATCACCTTGCCACCGATAGCCATCCATGAAACCACGCAAGAGGAGGTGGTCCCGCACCTGTACGGAATCCGGGTCCATAAGGCTCCTCAGCTTGCATCTTCGACACGGACATCTTATCTCCGTCTCGTTCTTTTGAAGCATCTCGGCCTTCGTGGAGCTCAAAAACCTATTCACGATGCCTTCGGTCATCGTGCGGACCATGGTCGCCTGCGGGGTAGAGCAAAACGATATTTTAGAACCAAAAAAAAAATTTGGCATGACTTTGCCTAAAAATAGGACCAAAAAGAATGCATAGTGCCAAAATTCTCACCGAAACGGAAATGAATCAACATTCTGGCAAAATATTGGCAACTATCGCATTTCAAATACCGGTACCTGCAAACACAAACATATATGCAACACCACAAACATACATAGATCTAGCTAGGCCATAAAAACTGCATGTGCACGTTGTTGGAGGGAGAAAAAAGTAGATCTACAACATAAAGAAAGCTTTCCCCTTACTTACCTATCAAAAAAGGTAATTTAACCACTTAATTTGGATGAATCTATGGTGTAAATGAGGTGAGCAGGAGGAGGCAGCCGAGACAAGCTTGGAGGAGGAGGTGGAGAGAATGAAGTGGGGAAAGTGAGTGTGTAGGTGGCTGTCCAAAATATCTAGCTGGTCCCAGGTTACTAATGGCGCACCATCCACAAATGCGCCATTAGTAACCCTGGTTACTAATGGCGCACCAGCTGGCGGTGCGCCATTAGTAGTTTTGCAAAAAAAATGATAGTAGTGGCGCACGGGGTGACTGGTGCGCCATTAGTATTTTTGGAAAAAAGAAAAAAAATTGGTTAGTAGTGGCGCACGGGGTGACTGGTGCGCCATTACTTGTTAAAACTAGTAATGGCGCACTGTGCCCTGGTGCGCCATTAGTAGTTTTGGAAAAAAAAGGAAAATTTGTTAGTAGTGGCGCACTATGGCTGTGGTGCGCCATTAGTGTCTATAACACTAATGGCGCACCAACACACGGTGCGCCACTGCTATATAGTTGTGGCGCACCGCATGTCTGGTGCGCCATTAGTGTCCATATTATCTATAGCCATTTTCCTAGTAGTGGCAATTTTTGGCCCTTTCTAGTCGATCCCCTAAACTTAAGGTTGTAAACTTCAATTTGATCAAGTTCAAAGCAGGTTCAACCGAAAGTAGCATGCATTCAAACATAAACATAGATAGTTTTGCATAACCGAACATAAAACATAAACTTAAACTAAGCTAAACTACTTTCGGTCGAAGTAGAGGTCAAGCCAATCCTTCCTCGTCATATACGGTGTACCGCGAGCCGGGTCCGGGCCAGTACCGTCGTCAGGGTCGTTGGGGAAGGCACTCCTCCAATCGTCGACGTCGATCTCCTCGTCCTAGGGGCCCACCTCGATGCCCTCCGCGCCGCCGTCGCCGCCGCCTCCGACCTCGTCATCAGAGGAGAGCGCGATAACCTCGCCGCCGTCCTCGCCGCCTTCGACCTCGTCATCGGAGGAGAGCGCGATAACCTCGCCGCCCTCCGCACCGGCAAAGATCGCCCGCTCCGCCTCCACGAGCTCCGGGTGCTGCCGGCGGAGCTCTTGCATGTAGGCCTCGTCGGCGGCCTCGGCCTCGAGACGCTCCCACGCCTCGCGGTCCTCCCGCGCCGTAGCCGAGCTCACCACCCCTGGCTCCTGCGGAACGAGGTGGACCGGACGTGTGCCGAATGGGAAATTGAGCCTAGCCGCCGCGTCGTGGTAGCGGACCTACCAGTGGTCGTACTCCATGGCCACGAGCTCGGCCGTGTGGAAGCTACCGAGCCACCGGTGGGTGTGGGTCTCTCGATCTGTAATCTCGGTGACCCACGTCCCCCACCGCCACTGCCGGACCCCGAGGTAGGACTTCGTCGGCTTCCGGGTCCGGAGGAGGACGGGGAAGTCCTCGAACCGGCGTAGGGGCGCGGTGGCGGGCGGATTGGGGGACCGGCGACGGCGGATCGGGCCCGCGGAGGCGACGGGGACACCTCGGCGGCCACCTCGCCGGCGTCGGCGAAAAGGCCGCGATAAACCCCTTTTTGGCCATTGGCTACTCGAGCTCCCCGGCACACAGGCAGAGGTTGAGGATGGAGGCGCCGGCGATGGCGGCGACCTACCAATGGTTTCGAGGGTTGTGTGTGTCTGTGTGAGCGGAGGTTGTATTTGAGGAAATAATGCGGCAACTGAAAAATTTTACTAGGCGGGAGTAACAAGGAGGGGCTACAGAAAATTAGGATCAAGGGCGAGCAGATATTTTTGAGATTGCGAGGGATGCAGAGGCGGGAGTAAAATGCCGGGGCTACTGAAAATTTAAATCAAGGGACTGAAGTAGAGAGGGATGCAGAGGCGGGAGTTTTGGGGGAGCGAGCTAGTGTGCTTGACACGCCGGCTGTGGACTGTAGCCGATGCACCTTCTCGCGTAAGCCATGGGCGTACTATACACCGACGGTCCTCCAAGATATTTTATACTACATCTCACACGGTTGGTGAGAATAAACTGTGTGGGATCTACTTGATTTGAATTACAAAATGGTGCATACAAATTGGTTGAAAAATCAAATCTGTGTCCTTCAGTGCATGCTTAGGTCCCACGGAAGAAATGGGAATGAATTTTTCGGGGTTCGTTTGGCCTTTTAATAAATTAACTGGGTTTTCTAAGCATTTTATGTGCATCATTCAAATTTGAACTACAAGCACATGCTCCAATGCACTAAAGTTGGTTCAAAAATCACATGTGTGTCCTTGGGTGAATTTCTAGGTCCCATGCAAGAGATGGGAATGAATTTCAAACACCAGGGAACTGTTGATTGCCGGCAAAACGTTGAGATACCTGGTTTTTAAATTCTAGTAAATCCAAAACTCGTCTGAAATTCATGAAACTTGGGATGGTATCATGGAGCAGCATCAACATGCCGTGGTGAAAATTTTGTCCCATTTGGGCCAGGTTTGGGTATGAGCTTCTGATACGCCTCCAACGTATCTATAATTTTTGATTGCTCCATGCTATATTATCTTCTGTTTTGGAAATTATTGGGCTTTATTATACACTTTTATATTATTTTTGGGACTAACCTATTAACCGGAGGCCCAGCCCAGAATTGTTTTTTTTGCCTATTTCAGAGTTCCGCAGAAAAAGAATATCAAACGGAGTCCAAACGGAATGAAACCTTCGGGAACGTGATTTTCGGAACGAACATGATCCAGATGATTTGGACCCTACGTCAAGAAAGCTACCAGGAAGCCACGAGGAACGGGGCGCGCCCTCCACCCTCGTGGGCCCCACGTTGCTCCACCGACGTACTCCTTCCTCCTATATATACCTACGTACCCCCAAACTACCAGATACGGAGCCAAAAACCTAATTCCACCGCCGCAACCTTCTGTACCCGTGAGATACCATCTTGGGGCCTGTTCCGGAGCTCCGCCGGAGGGGGCATCGATCACGGAGGGCCTCTACATCAACACCATAGCCTCTCTGATGATGTGTGAGTAGTTTACCTCAGACCTTCGGGTCCATAGTTATTAGCTAGATGGCTTCCTCTCTCTTTTTGGATCTCAATACAATGTTCTCCCCCTCTCTTGTGGAGATCTATTCGATGTAATCTTCTTTTGCGGTGTGTTTGTTGAGACCGATGAATTGTGGGTTTACGATCAAGTTTATCTATGAACAATATTTGAATCTTCTGAATTCTTTTATGTATGATTGGTTATCTTTGCAAGTCTCTTCGAATTATCAGTTTGGTTTGGCCTACTAGATTGATCTATCTTGCAATGGGAGAAGTGCTTAGCTTTGGGTTCAATCTTGCGGTGTCCTTTCCCAGTGACAGTAGGGGCAGCAAGGCACGTATTGTATTGTTGCCATCGAGGATAACAAGATGGGGTTTATATCATATTGCATGAGTTTATCCCTCTACATCATGTCATCATGCTTAAGGCGTTACTCTGTTCTTATGAACTTAATACTCTAGATGCATGCTGGATAGCGGTCGATGTGTGGAGTAATAGTAGTAGATGCAGGCAGGAGTCGGTCTACTTGTCTCGGACATGATGCCTATATATATGATCATACCTAGATATTCTCATAACTATGCTCAATAATGTCAATTGCTCAACAGTAATTTGTTCACCCACCGTAAATACTTATGCTCTTGAGAGAAGCCACTAGCGAAACCTATGGCCCCCGGGTCTATTTTCCATCATATTAATCTTCCAACACTTCGCTATTTCTTTTGCCGTTTTTATTTTGTTTTCACTTTGCATCTTTATCACAAAAATACCAAAAATAGTATCTTATCATATCTATCAGATCTCACTCTCGTAAGTGACCGTGTAGGGATTGACAACCCCTTATCGCGTTGGTTGCGAGGATTTATTTGTTTGTGTAGGTACGAGGGACTCGTGCGTGGCCTCCTACTGGATTGATACCTTGGTTCTCAAAAACTGAGGGAAATACTTATGCTACTGTGCTGCATCACCCTTTCCTCTTCAAGGGAAAACCAATGCAGTGCTCAAGAGGTAGCAGCTTCTCACAAACCAGAGCTTCTCACAACAAGCATGATGGTTTCGATAGGGAACATACCACCTTTGAGGACGAGACGATATCCGTTGCCTATTATTGCTTTAAAAAAAATTCTAGTGTCAGCATAGAACAACAGGAGTTTTGTGTTCAATCTTGGAATTATTGGGGTTCATTTGGCCTTTTTTATACATTAACTAGGTTTTCTAGGCATTTTATGTGCATAATTCAAATTTGAACTACAAGCACATGCTCCAATGCACCAAAGTTGGTTGAAAAATCACATGTGTGTCCTTGGGTGAATTTCTAGGTCCCATGCAAGAGATGGGAATGAATTTCAAATACCATGGCACCGTTGATTGCCGGCAAAACGTTGAGATGCCTGGTTCTTAAATTCTAGTAAATCCAAAACTCGTCTTAAATTCATGAAACTTGGCATGCTATCATGGAGCGGCATCAACATGCCGTGGTGAAAATTTTGTCCCATTTGGGGCAGGTTTGGGTATGAGCTTCTCACAATAAGCATGATGGTTTCGATATATAGGGAACGTACCACCTTTGGGGACGAGACGATATCTGTTTCCTCTTATTGCTTTCAAAATTTTTCTAGTGTCAACATAGAACAACAGGAGTGTTGTGTTCGATCTTGGAATATTCCGGGGTTCGTTTGGCCTTTTTTACACACTAACTGGGTTTTCTATGCATTTTATGTGCATAATTCAAATTTGAACTACAAGCACATGCTCCAATGCACCAAAGTTGGTTGAAAAATCACATGTGTGTCCTTGGGTGAATTTCTAGGTCCCAGGCAAGAGATGGGAATGAAATTCAAACACCATGGCACTGTTGATTGCCGGCAAAATGTTGAGATGCCTGCTTTATAAATTCTAGTAAATCCAAAACTCGTCTGAAATTCATGAAACTTGGCATGCTATCATGGAGCGGCATCAACATGTCGTGGCGAAAATTTTATCTCGTTTGGGGCAGATTCGGGTATAAGCTTCTCACAAACCGAGCTTCTCACAACAAGCATGATGGTTTCGATAGGGAAAGTACCACCTTTGGTGACGGGACGATATCCATTGCCTCTTATTGATTTCAAAAAATTTCTAGTGTCAACGTAGAACAACAGGAGTGTTGTGTTCAATCTTGGAATTTTTCGGGGTTCATTTGGCCTTTTAATAAATTAACTGGGTTTTCTAGGCATTTTATGTGCATAATTCAAATTTGAACTACAAGCACATGCTCCAATGCACTAAAGTTGGTTGAAAAATCACATGTGTGTCCTTGGGTGAATTTCTAGGTCCCATGCAAGAGATGGGAATGAATTTCAAACACCAGGGAACTGTTGATTGCCGGCAAAACGTTGAGATACCTGGTCTTTAAATTCTAGTAAATCCAAAACTCGTCTGAAATTCATGAAACTTGGGATGCTATCATGGAGCAGCATCAACATGCCGTGGTGAAAATTTTGTCCCATTTGGGCTAGGTTTGGGTATGAGCTTCTGATACGCCTCCAACGTATCTATAATTTTATATTGCTCCATGCTATATTATTTTCTGTTTTGGACATTATTGGGCTTTATTATACACTTTTATATTATTTTTGGGACTAACCTATTAACCGGAGGCCCAGCCCAGAATTGCTGTTTTTTGCCTATTTCAGAGTTTCGCAGAAAAAGAAAATCAAACGGAGTCCAAACGGAATGACACCTTCGGGAACGTGATTTTCGGAACGAACATGATCCAGATGATTTGGACCCTACGTCAAGAAAGCTACCAGGAAGCCACGAGGTACGGGGCGCGCCTACCCCCCTGGGCGCGCCCTCCACCCGCGTGGGCCCCACGTTGCTTCACCGACGTACTCCTTCCTCCTATACATACCTACGTACCCCCAAACTACCAGATACGGAGCCAAAAACCTAATTCCACCACCGCAACCTTCTTTACCCGTGAGATCCCATCTTGGGGCCTGTTCCAGAGCTCCGCCGGAGGGGGCATCGATCACGGAGGGCTTCTACATCAACACCATAGCCTCTCCGATGATGTGTGAGTAGTTTACCTCAGACCTTCGGGTCCATAGTTATTAGCTAGATGGCTTCCTCTCTCTTTTTGGATCTCAATACAATGTTCTCCCCCTCTCTTGTGGAGATCTATTCGATGTAATCTTCTTTTGCGGTGTGTTTGTTGAGACCGATGAATTGTGGGTTTACGATCAAGTTTATCTATGAACAATATTTGAATCTTCTGAATTCTTTTATGTATGATTGGTTATCTTTGCAAGTCTCTTCGAATTATCAGTTTGGTTTGGCCTACTAGATTGATCTATCTTGCAATGGGAGAAGTGCTTAGCTTTGGGTTCAATCTTGCGGTGTCCTTTCCCAGTGACAGTAGGGGCAGCAAGGCACGTATTGTATTGTTGCCATCGAGGATAACAAGATGGGGTTTATATCATATTGCATGAGTTTATCCCTCTACATCATGTCATCATGCTTAAGGCGTTACTCTGTTCTTATGAACTTAATACTCTAGATGCATGCTGGATAGCGGTCGATGTGTGGAGTAATAGTAGTAGATGCAGGCAGGAGTCGGTCTACTTGTCTCGGACATGATGCCTATATATATGATCATACCTAGATATTCTCATAACTATGCTCAATAATGTCAATTGCTCAACAGTAATTTGTTCACCCACCGTAAATACTTATGCTCTTGAGAGAAGCCACTAGCGAAACCTATGGCCCCCGGGTCTATTTTCCATCATATTAATCTTCCAACACTTCGCTATTTCTTTTGCCGTTTTTATTTTGTTTTCACTTTGCATCTTTATCACAAAAATACCAAAAATAGTATCTTATCATATCTATCAGATCTCACTCTCGTAAGTGACCGTGTAGGGATTGACAACCCCTTATCGCGTTGGTTGCGAGGATTTATTTGTTTGTGTAGGTACGAGGGACTCGTGCGTGGCCTCCTACTGGATTGATACCTTGGTTCTCAAAAACTGAGGGAAATACTTATGCTACTGTGCTGCATCACCCTTTCCTCTTCAAGGGAAAACCAATGCAGTGCTCAAGAGGTAGCAGCTTCTCACAAACCAGAGCTTCTCACAACAAGCATGATGGTTTCGATAGGGAACATACCACCTTTGAGGACGAGACGATATCCGTTGCCTATTATTGCTTTAAAAAAAATTCTAGTGTCAGCATAGAACAACAGGAGTTTTGTGTTCAATCTTGGAATTATTGGGGTTCATTTGGCCTTTTTTATACATTAACTAGGTTTTCTAGGCATTTTATGTGCATAATTCAAATTTGAACTACAAGCACATGCTCCAATGCACCAAAGTTGGTTGAAAAATCACATGTGTGTCCTTGGGTGAATTTCTAGGTCCCATGCAAGAGATGGGAATGAATTTCAAATACCATGGCACCGTTGATTGCCGGCAAAACGTTGAGATGCCTGGTTCTTAAATTCTAGTAAATCCAAAACTCGTCTTAAATTCATGAAACTTGGCATGCTATCATGGAGCGGCATCAACATGCCGTGGTGAAAATTTTGTCCCATTTGGGGCAGGTTTGGGTATGAGCTTCTCACAATAAGCATGATGGTTTCGATATATAGGGAACGTACCACCTTTGGGGACGAGACGATATCTGTTTCCTCTTATTGCTTTCAAAATTTTTCTAGTGTCAACATAGAACAACAGGAGTGTTGTGTTCGATCTTGGAATATTCCGGGGTTTGTTTGGCCTTTTTTACACACTAACTGGGTTTTCTATGCATTTTATGTGCATAATTCAAATTTGAACTACAAGCACATGCTCCAATGCACCAAAGTTGGTTGAAAAATCACATGTGTGTCCTTGGGTGAATTTCTAGGTCCCAGGCAAGAGATGGGAATGAAATTCAAACACCATGGCACTGTTGATTGCCGGCAAAATGTTGAGATGCCTGCTTTATAAATTCTAGTAAATCCAAAACTCGTCTGAAATTCATGAAACTTGGCATGCTATCATGGAGCGGCATCAACATGTCGTGGCGAAAATTTTATCTCGTTTGGGGCAGATTCGGGTATAAGCTTCTCACAAACCGAGCTTCTCACAACAAGCATGATGGTTTCGATAGGGAAAGTACCACCTTTGGTGACGGGACGATATCCATTGCCTCTTATTGATTTCAAAAAATTTCTAGTGTCAACATAGAACAACAGGAGTGTTGTGTTCAATCTTGGAATTTTTCGGGGTTCATTTGGCCTTTTAATAAATTAACTGGGTTTTCTAGGCATTTTATGTGCATAATTCAAATTTGAACTACAAGCACATGCTCCAATGCACTAAAGTTGGTTGAAAAATCACATGTGTGTCCTTGGGTGAATTTCTAGGTCCCATGCAAGAGATGGGAATGAATTTCAAACACCAGGGAACTGTTGATTGCCGGCAAAACGTTGAGATACCTGGTTTTTAAATTCTAGTAAATCCAAAACTCGTCTGAAATTCATGAAACTTGGGATGCTATCATGGAGCAGCATCAACATGCCGTGGTGAAAATTTTGTCCCATTTGGGCTAGGTTTGGGTATGAGCTTCTGATACGCCTCCAACGTATCTATAATTTTATATTGCTCCATGCTATATTATTTTCTGTTTTGGACATTATTGGGCTTTATTATACACTTTTATATTATTTTTGGGACTAACCTATTAACCGGAGGCCCAGCCCAGAATTGCTGTTTTTTGCCTATTTCAGAGTTTCGCAGAAAAAGAAAATCAAACGGAGTCCAAACGGAATGACACCTTCGGGAACGTGATTTTCGGAACGAACATGATCCAGATGATTTGGACCCTACGTCAAGAAAGCTACCAGGAAGCCACGAGGTACGGGGCGCGCCTACCCCCCTGGGCGCGCCCTCCACCCGCGTGGGCCCCACGTTGCTTCACCGACGTACTCCTTCCTCCTATACATACCTACGTACCCCCAAACTACCAGATACGGAGCCAAAAACCTAATTCCACCACCGCAACCTTCTTTACCCGTGAGATCCCATCTTGGGGCCTGTTCCAGAGCTCCGCCGGAGGGGGCATCGATCACGGAGGGCTTCTACATCAACACCATAGCCTCTCCGATGATGTGTGAGTAGTTTACCTCAGACCTTCGGGTCCATAGTTATTAGCTAGATGGCTTCCTCTCTCTTTTTGGATCTCAATACAATGTTCTCCCCCTCTCTTGTGGAGATCTATTCGATGTAATCTTCTTTTGCGGTGTGTTTGTTGAGACCGATGAATTGTGGGTTTACGATCAAGTTTATCTATGAACAATATTTGAATCTTCTGAATTCTTTTATGTATGATTGGTTATCTTTGCAAGTCTCTTCGAATTATCAGTTTGGTTTGGCCTACTAGATTGATCTATCTTGCAATGGGAGAAGTGCTTAGCTTTGGGTTCAATCTTGCGGTGTCCTTTCCCAGTGACAGTAGGGGCAGCAAGGCACGTATTGTATTGTTGCCATCGAGGATAACAAGATGGGGTTTATATCATATTGCATGAGTTTATCCCTCTACATCATGTCATCATGCTTAAGGCGTTACTCTGTTCTTATGAACTTAATACTCTAGATGCATGCTGGATAGCGGTCGATGTGTGGAGTAATAGTAGTAGATGCAGGCAGGAGTCGGTCTACTTGTCTCGGACATGATGCCTATATATATGATCATACCTAGATATTCTCATAACTATGCTCAATAATGTCAATTGCTCAACAGTAATTTGTTCACCCACCGTAAATACTTATGCTCTTGAGAGAAGCCACTAGCGAAACCTATGGCCCCCGGGTCTATTTTCCATCATATTAATCTTCCAACACTTCGCTATTTCTTTTGCCGTTTTTATTTTGTTTTCACTTTGCATCTTTATCACAAAAATACCAAAAATAGTATCTTATCATATCTATCAGATCTCACTCTCGTAAGTGACCGTGTAGGGATTGACAACCCCTTATCGCGTTGGTTGCGAGGATTTATTTGTTTGTGTAGGTACGAGGGACTCGTGCGTGGCCTCCTACTGGATTGATACCTTGGTTCTCAAAAACTGAGGGAAATACTTATGCTACTGTGCTGCATCACCCTTTCCTCTTCAAGGGAAAACCAATGCAGTGCTCAAGAGGTAGCAGCTTCTCACAAACCAGAGCTTCTCACAACAAGCATGATGGTTTCGATAGGGAACATACCACCTTTGAGGACGAGACGATATCCGTTGCCTATTATTGCTTTAAAAAAAATTCTAGTGTCAGCATAGAACAACAGGAGTTTTGTGTTCAATCTTGGAATTATTGGGGTTCATTTGGCCTTTTTTATACATTAACTAGGTTTTCTAGGCATTTTATGTGCATAATTCAAATTTGAACTACAAGCACATGCTCCAATGCACCAAAGTTGGTTGAAAAATCACATGTGTGTCCTTGGGTGAATTTCTAGGTCCCATGCAAGAGATGGGAATGAATTTCAAATACCATGGCACCGTTGATTGCCGGCAAAACGTTGAGATGCCTGGTTCTTAAATTCTAGTAAATCCAAAACTCGTCTTAAATTCATGAAACTTGGCATGCTATCATGGAGCGGCATCAACATGCCGTGGTGAAAATTTTGTCCCATTTGGGGCAGGTTTGGGTATGAGCTTCTCACAATAAGCATGATGGTTTCGATATATAGGGAACGTACCACCTTTGGGGACGAGACGATATCTGTTTCCTCTTATTGCTTTCAAAATTTTTCTAGTGTCAACATAGAACAACAGGAGTGTTGTGTTCGATCTTGGAATATTCCGGGGTTCGTTTGGCCTTTTTTACACACTAACTGGGTTTTCTATGCATTTTATGTGCATAATTCAAATTTGAACTACAAGCACATGCTCCAATGCACCAAAGTTGGTTGAAAAATCACATGTGTGTCCTTGGGTGAATTTCTAGGTCCCAGGCAAGAGATGGGAATGAAATTCAAACACCATGGCACTGTTGATTGCCGGCAAAATGTTGAGATGCCTGCTTTATAAATTCTAGTAAATCCAAAACTCGTCTGAAATTCATGAAACTTGGCATGCTATCATGGAGCGGCATCAACATGTCGTGGCGAAAATTTTATCTCGTTTGGGGCAGATTCGGGTATAAGCTTCTCACAAACCGAGCTTCTCACAACAAGCATGATGGTTTCGATAGGGAAAGTACCACCTTTGGTGACGGGACGATATCCATTGCCTCTTATTGATTTCAAAAAATTTCTAGTGTCAACGTAGAACAACAGGAGTGTTGTGTTCAATCTTGGAATTTTTCGGGGTTCATTTGGCCTTTTAATAAATTAACTGGGTTTTCTAGGCATTTTATGTGCATAATTCAAATTTGAACTACAAGCACATGCTCCAATGCACTAAAGTTGGTTGAAAAATCACATGTGTGTCCTTGGGTGAATTTCTAGGTCCCATGCAAGAGATGGGAATGAATTTCAAACACCAGGGAACTGTTGATTGCCGGCAAAACGTTGAGATACCTGGTCTTTAAATTCTAGTAAATCCAAAACTCGTCTGAAATTCATGAAACTTGGGATGCTATCATGGAGCAGCATCAACATGCCGTGGTGAAAATTTTGTCCCATTTGGGCTAGGTTTGGGTATGAGCTTCTGATACGCCTCCAACGTATCTATAATTTTATATTGCTCCATGCTATATTATTTTCTGTTTTGGACATTATTGGGCTTTATTATACACTTTTATATTATTTTTGGGACTAACCTATTAACCGGAGGCCCAGCCCAGAATTGCTGTTTTTTGCCTATTTCAGAGTTTCGCAGAAAAAGAAAATCAAACGGAGTCCAAACGGAATGACACCTTCGGGAACGTGATTTTCGGAACGAACATGATCCAGATGATTTGGACCCTACGTCAAGAAAGCTACCAGGAAGCCACGAGGTACGGGGCGCGCCTACCCCCCTGGGCGCGCCCTCCACCCGCGTGGGCCCGACGTTGCTCCACCGACGTACTCCTTCCTCCTATACATACCTACGTACCCCCAAACTACCAGATACGGAGCCAAAAACCTAATTCCACCACCGCAACCTTCTTTACCCGTGAGATACCATCTTGGGGCCTGTTCCAGAGCTCCGCCGGAGGGGGCATCGATCACGGAGGGCTTCTACATCAACACCATAGCCTCTCCGATGATGTGTGAGTAGTTTACCTCAGACCTTCGGGTCCATAGTTATTAGCTAGATGGCTTCCTCTCTCTTTTTGGATCTCAATACAATGTTCTCCCCCTCTCTTGTGGAGATCTATTCGATGTAATCTTCTTTTGCGGTGTGTTTGTTGAGACCGATGAATTGTGGGTTTACGATCAAGTTTATCTATGAACAATATTTGAATCTTCTGAATTCTTTTATGTATGATTGGTTATCTTTGCAAGTCTCTTCGAATTATCAGTTTGGTTTGGCCTACTAGATTGATCTATCTTGCAATGGGAGAAGTGCTTAGCTTTGGGTTCAATCTTGCGGTGTCCTTTCCCAGTGACAGTAGGGGCAGCAAGGCACGTATTGTATTGTTGCCATCGAGGATAACAAGATGGGGTTTATATCATATTGCATGAGTTTATCCCTCTACATCATGTCATCATGCTTAAGGCGTTACTCTGTTCTTATGAACTTAATACTCTAGATGCATGCTGGATAGCGGTCGATGTGTGGAGTAATAGTAGTAGATGCAGGCAGGAGTCGGTCTACTTGTCTCGGACATGATGCCTATATACATGATCATACCTAGATATTCTCATAACTATGCTCAATTCTGTCAATTGCTCAACAGTAATTTGTTCACCCACCGTAAATACTTATGCTCTTGAGAGAAGCCACTAGTGAAACCTATGGCCCCCGGGTCTATTTTCCATCATATTAATCTTCCAACACTTAGCTATTTCTTTTGCCGTTTTTATTTTGTTTTCACTTTGCATCTTTATCACAAAAATACCAAAAATATTATCTTATCATATCTATCAGATCTCACTCTCGTAAGTGACCGTGTAGGGATTGACAACCCCTTATCGCGTTGGTTGCGAGGATTTATTTGTTTGTGTAGGTGCGAGGGACTCGTGCGTGGCCTCCTACTGGATTGATACCTTGGTTCTCAAAAACTGAGGGAAATACTTATGCTACTGTGCTGCATCACCCTTTCCTCTTCAAGGGAAAACAAACGCAGTTCTCAAGAGGTAGCAGCTTCTCACAAACCAGAGCTTCTCACAACAAGCATGATGGTTTCGATAGGGAACGTACCACCTTTGGGGACGAGACGATATCCGTTGCCTATTATTGCTTTAAAAAAAATTCTAGTGTCACCATAGAACAACAGGAGTTTTGTGTTCAATCTTGGAATTATTCGGGGTTCGTTTGGCCTTTTTTATACATTAACTAGGTTTTCTAGGCATTTTATGTGCATAATTCAAATTTGAACTACAAGCACATGCTCCAATGCACCAAAGTTGGTTGAAAAATCACATGTGTGTCCTTGTGTGAATTTCTAGGTCCCATGCAAGAGATGGGAATGAATTTCAAACACCATGGCACCGTTGATTGCCGGCAAAACGTTGAGATGCCTGGTTCTTAAATTCTAGTAAATCCAAAACTCGTCTGAAATTCATGAAACTTGGCATGCTATCATGGAGCGGCATCAACACGCCATGGTGAAAATTTTGTCCCATTTGGGGCAGGTTTGGGTATAAGCTTCTCACAATAAGCATGATGGTTTTGATATATAGGGAACGTACCACCTTTGGGGACGAGACGATATCTGTTGCCTCTTATTGCTTTCAAAATTTTTCTAGTGTCAACATAGAACAACAGGAGTGTTGTGTTCGATCTTGGAATATTCCGGGGTTCGTTTGGCCTTTTTTACACACTAACTGGGTTTTCTATGCATTTTATGTGCATAATTCAAATTTGAACTACAAGCACATGCTCCAATGCACCAAAGTTGGTTGAAAAATCACATGTGTGTCCTTGGGTGAATTTCTAGGTCCCAGGCAAGAGATGGGAATGAAATTCAAACACCATGGCACTGTTGATTGCCGGCAAAATGTTGAGATGCCTGCTTTATAAATTCTAGTAAATCCAAAACTCGTCTGAAATTCATGAAACTTGGCATGCTATCATGGAGCGGCATCAACATGTCGTGGCGAAAATTTTATCTCGTTTGGGGCAGATTCAGGTATAAGCTTCTCACAAACCGAGCTTCTCACAACAAGCATGATGGTTTCGATAGGGAAAGTACCACCTTTGGTGACGGGACGATATCCATTGCCTCTTATTGATTTCAAAAAATTTCTAGTGTCAACGTAGAACAACAGGAGTGTTGTGTTCAATCTTGGAATTTTTCGGGGTTCATTTGGCCTTTTAATAAATTAACTGGGTTTTCTAGGCATTTTATGTGCATAATTCAAATTTGAACTACAAGCACATGCTCCAATGCACTAAAGTTGGTTGAAAAATCACATGTGTGTCCTTGGGTGAATTTCTAGGTCCCATGCAAGAGATGGGAATGAATTTCAAACACCAGGGAACTGTTGATTGCCGGCAAAACGTTGAGATACCTGGTCTTTAAATTCTAGTAAATCCAAAACTCGTCTGAAATTCATGAAACTTGGGATGCTATCATGGAGCAGCATCAACATGCCGTGGTGAAAATTTTGTCCCATTTGGGCTAGGTTTGGGTATGAGCTTCTGATACGCCTCCAACGTATCTATAATTTTATATTGCTCCATGCTATATTATTTTCTGTTTTGGACATTATTGGGCTTTATTATACACTTTTATATTATTTTTGGGACTAACCTATTAACCGGAGGCCCAGCCCAGAATTGCTGTTTTTTGCCTATTTCAGAGTTTCGCAGAAAAAGAAAATCAAACGGAGTCCAAACGGAATGACACCTTCGGGAACGTGATTTTCGGAACGAACATGATCCAGATGATTTGGACCCTACGTCAAGAAAGCTACCAGGAAGCCACGAGGTACGGGGCGCGCCTACCCCCCTGGGCGCGCCCTCCACCCGCGTGGGCCCCACGTTGCTCCACCGACGTACTCCTTCCTCCTATACATACCTACGTACCCCCAAACTACCAGATACGGAGCCAAAAACCTAATTCCACCACCGCAACCTTCTTTACCCGTGAGATCCCATCTTGGGGCCTGTTCCAGAGCTCCGCCGGAGGGGGCATCGATCACGGAGGGCTTCTACATCAACACCATAGCCTCTCCGATGATGTGTGAGTAGTTTACCTCAGACCTTCGGGTCCATAGTTATTAGCTAGATGGCTTCCTCTCTCTTTTTGGATCTCAATACAATGTTCTCCCCCTCTCTTGTGGAGATCTATTCGATGTAATCTTCTTTTGCGGTGTGTTTGTTGAGACCGATGAATTGTGGGTTTACGATCAAGTTTATCTATGAACAATATTTGAATCTTCTGAATTCTTTTATGTATGATTGGTTATCTTTGCAAGTCTCTTCGAATTATCAGTTTGGTTTGCCTACTAGATTGATCTATCTTGCAATGGGAGAAGTGCTTAGCTTTGGGTTCAATCTTGCGGTGTCCTTTCCCAGTGACAGTAGGGGCAGCAAGGCACGTATTGTATTGTTGCCATCGAGGATAACAAGATGGGGTTTATATCATATTGCATGAGTTTATCCCTCTACATCATGTCATCATGCTTAAGGCGTTACTCTGTTCTTATGAACTTAATACTCTAGATGCATGCTGGATAGCGGTCGATGTGTGGAGTAATAGTAGTAGATGCAGGCAGGAGTCGGTCTACTTGTCTCGGACATGATGCCTATATACATGATCATACCTAGATATTCTCATAACTATGCTCAATTCTGTCAATTGCTCAACAGTAATTTGTTCACCCACCGTAAATACTTATGCTCTTGAGAGAAGCCACTAGTGAAACCTATGGCCCCCGGGTCTATTTTCCATCATATTAATCTTCCAACACTTAGCTATTTCTTTTGCCGTTTTTATTTTGTTTTCACTTTGCATCTTTATCACAAAAATACCAAAAATATTATCTTATCATATCTATCAGATCTCACTCTCGTAAGTGACCGTGTAGGGATTGACAACCCCTTATCGCGTTGGTTGCGAGGATTTATTTGTTTGTGTAGGTGCGAGGGACTCGTGCGTGGCCTCCTACTGGATTGATACCTTGGTTCTCAAAAACTGAGGGAAATACTTATGCTACTGTGCTGCATCACCCTTTCCTCTTCAAGGGAAAACAAACGCAGTTCTCAAGAGGTAGCAGCTTCTCACAAACCAGAGCTTCTCACAACAAGCATGATGGTTTCGATAGGGAACGTACCACCTTTGGGGACGAGACGATATCCGTTGCCTATTATTGCTTTAAAAAAAATTCTAGTGTCACCATAGAACAACAGGAGTTTTGTGTTCAATCTTGGAATTATTCGGGGTTCGTTTGGCCTTTTTTATACATTAACTAGGTTTTCTAGGCATTTTATGTGCATAATTCAAATTTGAACTACAAGCACATGCTCCAATGCACCAAAGTTGGTTGAAAAATCACATGTGTGTCCTTGTGTGAATTTCTAGGTCCCATGCAAGAGATGGGAATGAATTTCAAACACCATGGCACCGTTGATATCCGGCAAAACGTTGAGATGCCTGGTTCTTAAATTCTAGTAAATCCAAAACTCGTCTGAAATTCATGAAACTTGGCATGCTATCATGGAGCGGCATCAACACGCCATGGTGAAAATTTTGTCCCATTTGGGGCAGGTTTGGGTATAAGCTTCTCACAATAAGCATGATGGTTTTGATATATAGGGAACGTACCACCTTTGGGGACGAGACGATATCTGTTGCCTCTTATTGCTTTCAAAATTTTTCTAGTGTCAACATAGAACAACAGGAGTGTTGTGTTCGATCTTGGAATATTCCGGGGTTCGTTTGGCCTTTTTTACACACTAACTGGGTTTTCTATGCATTTTATGTGCATAATTCAAATTTGAACTACAAGCACATGCTCCAATGCACCAAAGTTGGTTGAAAAATCACATGTGTGTCCTTGGGTGAATTTCTAGGTCCCAGGCAAGAGATGGGAATGAAATTCAAACACCATGGCACTGTTGATTGCCGGCAAAATGTTGAGATGCCTGCTTTATAAATTCTAGTAAATCCAAAACTCGTCTGAAATTCATGAAACTTGGCATGCTATCATGGAGCGGCATCAACATGTCGTGGCGAAAATTTTATCTCGTTTGGGGCAGATTCGGGTATAAGCTTCTCACAAACCGAGCTTCTCACAACAAGCATGATGGTTTCGATAGGGAAAGTACCACCTTTGGTGACGGGACGATATCCATTGCCTCTTATTGATTTCAAAAAAATTCTAGTGTCAACGTAGAACAACATGAGTGTTGTGTTCAATCTTGGAATTTTTCGGGGTTCATTTGGCCTTTTAATAAATTAACTGGGTTTTCTAGGCATTTTATGTGCATAATTCAAATTTGAACTACAAGCACATGCTCCAATGCACTAAAGTTGGTTGAAAAATCACATGTGTGTCCTTGGGTGAATTTCTAGGTCCCATGCAAGAGATGGGAATGAATTTCAAACACCAGGGAACTGTTGATTGCCGGCAAAACGTTGAGATACCTGGTTTTTAAATTCTAGTAAATCCAAAACTCGTCTGAAATTCATGAAACTTGGGATGCTATCATGGAGCAGCATCAACATGCCGTGGTGAAAATTTTGTCCCATTTGGGCTAGGTTTGGGTATGAGCTTCTGATACGCCTCCAACGTATCTATAATTTTATATTGCTCCATGCTATATTATTTTCTGTTTTGGACATTATTGGGCTTTATTATACACTTTTATATTATTTTTGGGACTAACCTATTAACCGGAGGCCCAGCCCAGAATTGCTGTTTTTTGCCTATTTCAGAGTTTCGCAGAAAAAGAAAATCAAACGGAGTCCAAACGGAATGACACCTTCGGGAACGTGATTTTCGGAACGAACATGATCCAGATGATTTGGACCCTACGTCAAGAAAGCTACCAGGAAGCCACAAGGTACGGGGCGCGCCTACCCCCTGGGCGCGCCCTCCACCCGCGTGGGCCCCACGTTGCTCCACCGACGTACTCCTTCCTCCTATACATACCTACGTACCCCCAAACTACCAGATACGGAGCCAAAAACCTAATTCCACCACCGCAACCTTCTTTACCCGTGAGATCCCATCTTGGGGCCTGTTCCAGAGCTCCGCCGGAGGGGGCATCGATCACGGAGGGCTTCTACATCAACACCATAGCCTCTCCGATGATGTGTGAGTAGTTTACCTCAGACCTTCGGGTCCATAGTTATTAGCTAGATGGCTTCCTCTCTCTTTTTGGATCTCAATACAATGTTCTCCCCCTCTCTTGTGGAGATCTATTCGATGTAATCTTCTTTTGCGGTGTGTTTGTTGAGACCGATGAATTGTGGGTTTACGATCAAGTTTATCTATGAACAATATTTGAATCTTCTGAATTCTTTTATGTATGATTGGTTATCTTTGCAAGTCTCTTCGAATTATCAGTTTGGTTTGGCCTACTAGATTGATCTTTCTTGCAATGGGAGAAGTGCTTAGCTTTGGGTTCAATCTTGCGGTGTCAGCAAGGCACGTATTGTATTGTTGCCATCGAGGATAACAAGATGGGGTTTATATCATATTGCATGAGTTTATCCCTCTACATCATGTCATCTTGCTTAAGGCGTTACTCTGTTCTTATGAACTTAATACTCTAGATGCATGCTGGATAGCGGTCGATGTGTGGAGTAATAGTAGTAGATGCAGGCAGGAGTCGGTCTACTTGTCTCGGACATGATGCCTATATACATGATCATACCTAGATATTCTCATAACTATGCTCAATTCTGTCAATTGCTCAACAGTAATTTGTTCACCCACCGTAAATACTTATGCTCTTGAGAGAAGCCACTAGTGAAACCTATGGCCCCCGGGTCTATTTTCCATCATATTAATCTTCCAACACTTAGCTATTTCTTTTGCCGTTTTTATTTTGTTTTCACTTTGCATCTTTATCACAAAAATACCAAAAATATTATCTTATCATATCTATCAGATCTCACTCTCGTAAGTGACCGTGTAGGGATTGACAACCCCTTATCGCGTTGGTTGCGAGGATTTATTTGTTTGTGTAGGTGCGAGGGACTCGTGCGTGGCCTCCTACTGGATTGATACCTTGGTTCTCAAAAACTGAGGGAAATACTTATGCTACTGTGCTGCATCACCCTTTCCTCTTCAAGGGAAAACAAACGCAGTTCTCAAGAGGTAGCAGCTTCTCACAAACCAGAGCTTCTCACAACAAGCATGATGGTTTCGATAGGGAACGTACCACCTTTGGGGATGAGACGATATCCGTTGCCTATTATTGCTTTAAAAAAAATTCTAGTGTCACCATAGAACAACAGGAGTTTTGTGTTCAATCTTGGAATTATTCGGGGTTCGTTTGGCCTTTTTTATACATTAACTAGGTTTTCTAGGCATTTTATGTGCATAATTCAAATTTGAACTACAAGCACATGCTCCAATGCACCAAAGTTGGTTGAAAAATCACATGTGTGTCCTTGTGTGAATTTCTAGGTCCCATGCAAGAGATGGGAATGAATTTCAAACACCATGGCACCGTTGATATCCGGCAAAACGTTGAGATGCCTGGTTCTTAAATTCTAGTAAATCCAAAACTCGTCTGAAATTCATGAAACTTGGCATGCTATCATGGAGCGGCATCAACACGCCATGGTGAAAATTTTGTCCCATTTGGGGCAGGTTTGGGTATAAGCTTCTCACAATAAGCATGATGGTTTTGATATATAGGGAACGTACCACCTTTGGGGACGAGACGATATCTATTGCCTCTTATTGCTTTCAAATTTTTTCTAGTGTCAACATAGAACAACAGGAGTGTTGTGTTCGATCTTGGAATATTCCGGGGTTCGTTTGGCCTTTTTTACACACTAACTGGGTTTTCTATGCATTTTATGTGCATAATTCAAATTTGAACTACAAGCACATGCTCCAATGCACCAAAGTTGGTTGAAAAATCACATGTGTGTCCTTGGGTGAATTTCTAGGTCCCAGGCAAGAGATGGGAATGAAATTCAAACACCATGGCACTGTTGATTGCCGGCAAAATGTTGAGATGCCTGCTTTATAAATTCTAGTAAATCCAAAACTCGTCTGAAATTCATGAAACTTGGCATGCTATCATGGAGCGGCATCAACATGTCGTGGCGAAAATTTTATCTCGTTTGGGGCAGATTCGGGTATAAGCTTCTCACAAACCGAGCTTCTCACAACAAGCATGATGGTTTCGATAGGGAAAGTACCACCTTTGGTGACGGGACGATATCCATTGCCTCTTATTGATTTCAAAAAAATTCTAGTGTCAACGTAGAACAACAGGAGTGTTGTGTTCAATCTTGGAATTTTTCGGGGTTCATTTGGCCTTTTAATAAATTAACTGGGTTTTCTAGGCATTTTATGTGCATAATTCAAATTTGAACTACAAGCACATGCTCCAATGCACTAAAGTTGGTTGAAAAATCACATGTGTGTCCTTGGGTGAATTTCTAGGTCCCATGCAAGAGATGGGAATGAATTTCAAACACCAGGGAACTGTTGATTGCCGGCAAAACGTTGAGATACCTGGTTTTTAAATTCTAGTAAATCCAAAACTCGTCTGAAATTCATGAAACTTGGGATGCTATCATGGAGCAGCATCAACATGCCGTGGTGAAAATTTTGTCCCATTTGGGCTAGGTTTGGGTATGAGCTTCTGATACGCCTCCAACGTATCTATAATTTTATATTGCTCCATGCTATATTATTTTCTGTTTTGGACATTATTGGGCTTTATTATACACTTTTATATTATTTTTGGGACTAACCTATTATCCGGAGGCCCAGCCCAGAATTGCTGTTTTTTGCCTATTTCAGAGTTTCGCAGAAAAAGAAAATCAAACGGAGTCCAAACGGAATGACACCTTCGGGAACGTGATTTTCGGAACGAACATGATCCAGATGATTTGGACCCTACGTCAAGAAAGCTACCAGGAAGCCACGAGGTACGGGGCGCGCCTACCCCCTGGGCGCGCCCTCCACCCGCGTGGGCCCCACGTTGCTTCACCGACGTACTCCTTCCTCCTATACATACCTACGTACCCCCAAACTACCAGATACGGAGCCAAAAACCTAATTCCACCACCGCAACCTTCTTTACCCGTGAGATCCCATCTTGGGGCCTGTTCCAGAGCTCCGCCGGAGGGGGCATCGATCACGGAGGGCTTCTACATCAACACCATAGCCTCTCCGATGATGTGTGAGTAGTTTACCTCAGACCTTCGGGTCCATAGTTATTAGCTAGATGGCTTCCTCTCTCTTTTTGGATCTCAATACAATGTTCTCCCCCTCTCTTGTGGAGATCTATTCGATGTAATCTTCTTTTGCGGTGTGTTTGTTGAGACCGATGAATTGTGGGTTTACGATCAAGTTTATCTATGAACAATATTTGAATCTTCTGAATTCTTTTATGTATGATTGGTTATCTTTGCAAGTCTCTTCGAATTATCAGTTTGGTTTGGCCTACTAGATTGATCTTTCTTGCAATGGGAGAAGTGCTTAGCTTTGGGTTCAATCTTGCGGTGTCCTTTCCCAGTGACAGTAGGGGCAGCAAGGCACGTATTGTATTGTTGCCATCGAGGATAACAAGATGGGGTTTATATCATATTGCATGAGTTTATCCCTCTACATCATGTCATCTTGCTTAAGGCGTTACTCTGTTCTTATGAACTTAATACTCTAGATGCATGCTGGATAGCGGTCGATGTGTGGAGTAATAGTAGTAGATGCAGGCAGGAGTCGGTCTACTTGTCTCGGACATGATGCCTATATACATGATCATACCTAGATATTCTCATAACTATGCTCAATTCTGTCAATTGCTCAACAGTAATTTGTTCACCCACCGTAAATACTTATGCTCTTGAGAGAAGCCACTAGTGAAACCTATGGCCCCCGGGTCTATTTTCCATCATATTAATCTTCCAACACTTAGCTATTTTATGTGCATAATTCAAATTTGAACTACAAGCACATGCTCCAATGCACCAAAGTTGGTTGAAAAATCACATGTGTGTCCTTGGGTGAATTTCTAGGTCCCAGGCAAGAGATGGGAATGAAATTCAAACACCATGGCACTGTTGATTGCCGGCAAAATGTTGAGATGCCTGCTTTATAAATTCTAGTAAATCCAAAACTCGTCTGAAATTCATGAAACTTGGCATGCTATCATGGAGCGGCATCAACATGTCGTGGCGAAAATTTTATCTCGTTTGGGGCAGATTCGGGTATAAGCTTCTCACAACAAGCATGATGGTTTCGATAGGGCACGTCCCACCTTTGGGGACGAAACGATATCCATTGCCTCTTATTGCTTTCAAATATTTTCTAGTGTCAACATAGAACAACAGGAGTGTTGTGTCATTTTTTGTGATTTTTCAGGGTTCGTTTGGACATTTTTATGTATTAACTGGGTTTTCTAGGCATTTTATGTGCATAAATCAAATTTGAACTACAAGCACATGCTCCAATACACTAAGGTTGGTTGAAAAAACTAATATGTGTCCTTGGGTGAATTTCTAGGCCTCATGCAAGAGATGGGAATGAAATTCAAACACCAGGGCACTGTTGATTGCCGGCAAAACATTGAGATGCCTGGTTTTTAAATTCTAGTAAATCCAAAACTCCTCTGAAATTCATGAAACTTGGCATGCTATCATGGAGCGGCATCAACATGCCGTGTTAAAAAATTGTCCCATTTGGGGCAGGTTCGGGTATATGCTTCTCACAAACCAGAGCTTCTCACAACAAGCATGATGGTTTCGGTAGGGAACGTCCCACCTTTGTGGATGAAACGATATCCATTGCCTCTTATTGCTTTCAAAAAAAATTCGTGTCAACATAGAACAACAGGAGTGTTGTGTCAATTTTTGGGATTTTTCGGGGTTCGTTTGGACATTTTTATGCATTAACTGAGTTTTCAATGCATTTATGTGCATAATTCATATTTTAACTAAATGCACATGCTCCAGTGCATATAAATTGGTTGAAAAATCAAATATGTGTCCTTGGGTGCATCCTTAGGTCCCATGCAAGAAATGGGAATGAATTCACACCAGGGCACCGTTGATTGCCGGCAAAACATTGGGATTCCTCGTTTTTAAATTCTAGTAAATCCAAAACTCGTCTGAAATTCATAAAACTTGGCATGCTTTCATGGAGCGGCATCAACATGCGGTGGTAAAAATTTTGTCCTGTTTGGTGCAGGTTTGGGTATATGCTTCTCACAAACCAGAGCTTCTCACAACAATCATCATGGTTTTGGTAGGGAATGTCCCACCTTTGGGGACGAAACGATATCCACTGCCTCTTATTGCTTCCAAATTTTTTCTCGTGTCAACATAGAATAACAGGAGTGTTGTGTCAATTTTTGTGATTTTTCGGGGTTCTTTTGGACATTTTTATGCATTAACTGGGTTTTCCATGCATTTATGTGCATAATTAAAATTTGAACTACATACACATGCTCCAGTGCATATAAATTGGTTGAAAAATCAAATCTGTGTCCTTGGGTGCATGCTTAGGTCCCACGCAATAAATGGGAATGAATTTCAAACACCAGGGCACCGTTGATTGCCGACAAAACATTGAGATGCCTGGTTTTTAAATTCTAGTAGATCCAAACTCGTCTGAAATTCATGAAACTTGGCATTCTATCATGGAATGGCGCCCGACATGATGTGGTATTTTTCGTGTCCATTTTGAGAGAAGGCGTACTCGAATAATGACAGCCAACAAAGGCATTTTGAAAAAATAGCTGCCACTTAATATCTCAAACGTTTGTATAATTCAAATTGTGTGTGTTCTGTTAACCATTCACGTGATGCCACGTGTCTTGGTTTTAATGGCTGTAGGAGGTGCCGTGTGGATAGCTGCTTGACCTTGACTGAACGGGAGGCATGCGAGCGTAGTCCAGTGCGCACGCTGACCGAAAGGCGTGCAAGCTGTCCTCCAATGTGCAGGCTCATCGGAAAGCGTGCGAGCTTTACGCTGCGCAGGCTCACTGGGAAGCGAGCCCTTTGACTTCCATGGTCGCCCGCCTTCCTCTCCATTAATGGCGCCTGAGCCGCTATTTAATACGGGTGGCCTTACTGTTCGCCTCCCATTCCCCTCCCCCCCCCCCACGCAGACCTCCACCGCCATGGCGCAGAATGATCATCTGCCACTACTCTTCAAGTTTGGTGAAGTCGACTCCGAGCCGGAGGAGATAGAAAATAAGGAGGAATGGGGCCTCATGGAAATGGCCCAGAACAAGCTGGCCGCGGCGGTTGCTGCCCCCGCTCCCATCCCAGCTCCCATCCACGCGCCCGCGCCAGCGACCATCCCCGTAGCATTGATGGGCTGGTCGTCGAGCACTATCGCAGAGCTGGAAGCCGAGGGCGTCAACGAGGTCTCCGCAGACCAGCACGAGCTCGTGTACATGCCAGCGCCAGCGCCCATGCCCGTGTGCGCCCCTCCACCCACCGTGCCGCCGGCCCCCGTGCGTTTGGCTGCATCCGCCGCGCCCGTGCGCGCCCCTCCACCCACCGCGGCGTCGGTCCCCGTGCGTTTGGCTGCACCCGCCGCGCCCATGCCCCTTGCCCGTGCCCGTGCGCCTCCCCCCCTCAGCGGCATGGGACGCTGCCGTCGACCTCTACCTCTCAGCGGCGCGAGTTGCCGTCCTCCCGCGCCCCGCCCATCGATCGCGTGACGACATGATGTTTGATTTACAAGTGAAGAACATTTTGTGTTGCCTTGAAGACTTCAACAACGGCGTCCCGGAGGACGACAACGACGGCGCGGCATGCCGCCTCCGCCGCCGCCGGAAATAGTTTTTTTGGGGTTTAATACTGTATCTCGAATTCTCGATCATATGAATATAAATTCGAAGTGTGACTGAATGAAAGATATGGTTTGAACGAACTTGTGTTTTTCTCTTTTAATGTACAGACTTATCAAACGATTTTCTTTTAAAAAAATGTCAATGGTTTTTAATTATAAAACACTCATCGCAAACGTTTTAGTTAGAACACCCGTATGCAAACCGACAGCTTCCCCAGGAAGCCAAGGGAAAATGTGCCGAGCAGGATTTCTGCATCCCTTCAACGCAAACGGTTGTTTTGCATGACCCGTGTGCAACCACGTACAAACAATTGGGTAAGATTTGCATATCTGTCATTTTGGGTATGTTGCCATTTCTCAAACTGGAAAGATTGACATTTGTTTATCTAGTAACATTGCCATTTGTCAACCTTGTAACACTGCGATTTGTCAAAATATGCAGCTACAAATCACTAGCACTATCTAATTTTTGCAACTAAAATCACTAGCACTGTTCATATGGACACCACTAGCAGGCGTGAGTTCATGGACGCATATGCAAATGTACCATTGATTACATACAACAAGTCATCAACCCACAACGACAACGAGGATACACGTTGGATTATAGATCATTTCCAACAAAACATTCTAGTAAAGTTTTTCTCACACAACAAATAACAAAGCGATGAAATGAACTTCAGCTCAACCACTCGTCGGCGTTGGAAACGCTTGCTTTGAACCAGAAGTGATTCTCTGGGAAGGGCCAGCTACTGTCAATCTCGAGACCAACGCAGGACTGATCATCCAGGCTGAAGCGGCCTATTTCAATACCCATATTGGGACGGTAGGGAAGCATAGTAATGTCCGAGGTATAGATACAGTTGCTTCTCATAAATGGTAGTAACGTTGTGTCAACAGCAGCTGGATCGCCTTCCACCATCATTGGATAGTTTTGTCCAAGGAAGAGCGAGTTTCCTCCAAGACTTTCAATACTGAACCAGGGAGAAGGTGTTGGCGCTAGTACACTAGTATCCATCCCGAATACCCTGCAACGGATGTTGGAATAGGTCCGGAGAGTGCGACCATACGAGACAACACCTGCTTCCTTAGTAACATCAGCAGTGCCCCGTATACAGACAAGAAGAGGTGATCCATCAGAATAAGTTGCCAGGCGCCACTGAGTATATGGGTCCTGCTCGTCCTCATGCTCGTGAATAAAATTTTCAAGTATAGGTGGTGGAATGTTCACAGGACCTTGGAAACACAAGAAGGTTAATTAGTAAAGGGAAACTAGCTAACCCGCATGCATGTGGATGAAACAATTATAATTACGGTGGAAGACAAACGTACCGAAATCATGAGGATTCCATGCAAAAACAGTGCCACGAGTGGTGGCAGCAAACACAAGACCCTCGTATTGAATTGCATCACAGTACTCATCCATGTATAGAAACTGATTTTTGAGCAATATCCATCGAGTCGAACCATGAAGGACGGCAACAAGCTTGTCGAAGATAGCGACAACATAAGCATTCCTATAACCCCAAGAGCGGTTGGGAACTCGACAAATTGCTATCTTTCGTAGACGACAGTCAGCATGATCGTATTTGAACTCACGTAGAATACTGGTGTACTCAACCTCTGGGCAGTCGTCTGAGATTTTTCGAAGTGGAACCCGGTGACGAGTGTACACATTCACAAGTTCCCACTCGCAGTTGTACCCAATATAAACAACCCAATCTCCATTTGCGCCTGCCCAAGCCTTGCCCCAAGCGATGGCATATTAACATCATACGTATCATTATCAAGCGGCATCAACTTACACAAGGCGATGCTTCCCTTGTCCCCGCGCCAGTCAGCAGGGTCACGGCGAAGAAGATAGGGGAGATCAAACTGCTCCTAAACCCTTGGGTTCCTTGTAATGATGTTATTAGTTGAGTCGAGAATGGTCTTGAACGAACCTGCCATGCTAGCCGAGGTGATGACGTCGCACCGATCAATGAGTTCCTCCACCGCGTCATCATTCAGATCGGGGCAAGAATAACGGGGTCATTTCCGGCTTGTTCCCTCCATGGAGAAGACGATCAAACAATGGCAGAAGGAAGGGTGAAGGCAAATGGAGGAGGGAGGAAGAGCTAGCGTGCGACAGCAGTTCCAAATCGAGAGGGAAAGGCGAAGAGTCGGTGGACAGTTGCCACGGTACACGAAGAGGCGCCTGGGGAGCGAACTGTTGCCACAGAGGTCACACACTGACGACAAGGGCCGAGTGAACCGCATGCAATCCCATCGCACAACACACACGTCTTGTTAAGTTGAACCGTTTCTGTACTCTTGTGTCAATGCAAACAGTTCATTCGAGTGAATCGCATGCCGTATATCCCACACACCTTGATCTGGCTGACCGTTTCTTTTGTGTTGCCTAATCACAAACAGTTCATCCGAGTGAACCGTATGCTATATATCGCACACACCTTCATCTGGCTGCCCGTTTCTTTTGTGTTGCGTAATCACACACAGTTCATCCTAGTGAACCGTATGCCGTGTATCGCACACGCCTTCATCTGGCTGCCCGTTTCCTTTGTTCCTCCTCATCGCAAACAGTTAATTGAACTGAACCGTATGCCCTTCATCGCACACGCAACTAAAACCTGAACTGTGTTTGATGCATCCGTCATCGCAAACGTTTTATACATTTCTGACGGTTTTCATACAGCACCGTTTGCGATTATGGCATCGCACACAGGTTCTCGAAGGGTCTCTGATTGTAGTGTCGCGTTAGCAGCATCCTGCAGTAGTGTTAAGACATGCACTGGCGGCCACTCCTTGAACACATGCAGTTGTGACACACCTTGAAAACATGGAGTTGCGACCTTCAAAACATAGATTTGTGACCCCATTTAAAAACTTGCAGTTGCGACCGGTCTTAAAAACATGCAGTTGCAACCCGCCTCAAAAACATGCAATTGCGACCCCATTTGAATTCTTACAGTTGCAACTCCATTTGAAAACATGCAATTGTGAATCCATTTGAAAACTTATAGTTGCGACGCCTTTGAGAGCATATGAAATTGTGGCCCCTTTTTTCTCTTATAGCATTTACAATTGTGACCCTTTTGAAAATTTATGTTCTTGAAGTTGCACTAAGTTATGATATGTGTACTTGCGTGGTCTCGGACGAGGCGATTCGTGCTCAGGCTCAGCTGCACCCCGCGATGAACAGAAAATTCAAAACAAATACTAGAAAATTTTGAAAATTTTGGAATTTTTTCTGCATGGAAGATAATTTAGTGCATGAGGTGCACTCCAAATTTGAGATCATTTGGACATTTGAGTAGCTCTCAGCAAAAAAAAATTTGAGGTCTATGAAAAAGTTTACAGTTCATGTATTGTTCTGACTCAATTTCTCTTTTTTCCTAAGAGTTTTTCATATGTTCAAATGGTCTGAAATTTGAAGTGCACCTCACGCACCAAATTATCTTCCATGTAAAAAGTTTCGGATTTTCGTGAAGTTTTTTAGTATTTTTTGTGAATTTTCTCTTCACCGGGTGCAAGTGAGTCTGAGCTCATAAATGGATATTCATGTGGTCTCTCCTTAAAATTTTGTTTTCACGTTGTGACAAAACACAAAAATGAAAACGTTGGACAAAAATTAAATCCACAATCGTTCTTTTACCTAATAAAATGCAAAAAATATACACATTCAAACAATGAGAAAGCACCTACCACAAAAAAATAACAACTACCCAATGGTAGTCTAACAAGAAAAGGAAAAAAATATAAATAACAAGTCTACCCTAAATAGAAAAATAAAAAAAGCCCACAAAAGCAAGGGCTGCCCGGCCACAACTCGACCGGCAAGGTAGAAAGCCCAAAAAACGACTACAACACGTAATCCCAACAACCAGGCGAAAAACAAAAAGAGAATGGGCCATGCCCACGTCGCTCCAACAAGTCCATCGCACAGCACAAAGCACGAATCTATACAAAATTCAATCGGATGGTTACACACGTGAATGAGACCAAAATAAAAATCATCTAGCTCAGTTTTAGCACTCCCGATGTTTTTTTTCTTAACATGGTACAGACGGAAACGCTCATATATGCGCGCATACACTCATCCCTATAAATGCACACACACATCCTACCCTTATGAGCACCTCCGATGTTATTATGGTGGCAGCACGTACATTCAATTGTAATACTGTGTGCTACTATTTCACATCTTTATTTTTCATATCATGCGTAGAGTAGAAGCATAGAACATTGCTTGGGGTGATATAGGCTGAAACATTGCTTGCGTGTGGCATATGTATGTATGGTTAATCCAGAGTGTTTGCTGCGCGTGTGCGCTTTTGGCAGGCTTTAGATAAACATTGTAACGCAGATTGAAAGTTTGACGTGTCGAATAAATCTTTAAGGACAACGCTAACGCTCACATGTATGGTGGGAACCAAACCCGCCCACACGCCCTATAGTACACAGACTACGCCATGTCACCACATGCATACATGTGAAAATCTTTTTGGATTTTCTGTTTTTAAAATATTTTATCTCTTAAATGAAAAATCCGATTGAAGATCCGTTTTCACCATTAAATCCCTCGTGACAAGATCTTCGAAACTAGATCTCATATCAATATATTTCGACAAAAAAAATTTGGTTAAAAGTTGCCGTGTCTATTGCACATAAATTGCCATGATGTTTACACTGAAGTTGCCATGATATGTTTCAGCTATTTTTTCTACATTTAAAAGTAAATTTTGACATATTATAAAACGGGGAATTAAGAAATTAGACTTGCCATGCACTATAAATTAAAATTGCAATGATACAAACACTTAAAATTGCCATGGTTTATACAAAAAAATATTTTCATGGTCAAAGTACTGGAATTGCCATCATCGAAAAACAAAAATTGCCATGATCTACAAACTAAAATTGCCACATGGCAACTTTAGTTTAAACACTATGGCAACTAGAGTGTAAACATCATGGCAAATTTTGGGCAAAAAAAAATTCGTCGAAACATATCAACATGGGGTCTAGTTTTGAAGATCTCGTCGAGACGGATTTAATGGTGAAAACGGATTTTTAATTCGCTTTTTTAATTAGAAGATAAAACATTTTTAAGCCGAAAACCAAAAAGATTTCTGCTGATGTCATATGTTCATACGTGGCAAAATGAGTGGTGATGGAGGCGTGTGGGCGATGTGCAAACGCCAACACGTGTGGGCATTAGTTTTTCCGATCTTTAAATCTATGCTGAATACAGTATATGGTATGCAATCAAGCTGTGATAAACGTCGCTTCACTCAGATCAACAATAACGATGTGTGAACAAGTCATAGATCATATTTCAAATCAAATTACCAAAGACAATAAAGAGCATGGAGGTGTTATATATCGTTCCCATCCTTCTACTGGACCACAAACCAGAGCTGATATCTGGAAAGAAATGATATGCACAACCGTGGCAGCAAGCTCCCTCTCGTTCTTCATCATCAACAGCAGGTGACAAGATCCCCCCCTCCCGCCAAAAAAAGACGCCGATAACTGCCACACGTGTGGTATATTAGGCATCCGCCCACACACCGTGTGTGGCGTGAGCACGAGGCAGTCCACACGGGCTATGTGTGGGCGGATATTAGAATTGCCCACACGTGTGGGCGCAGCTACTTCGTGCCACACGTTCAACAAGAACTACTCATCTCCACCTCGCGCGTGTGGCACGAAGCAAGAATGCCCACACGTCCTGGCCAACTACGTTAGGTGCCCGCGGGATGACGATTTAGTTGCCATCCGGGATGGCAAATGTAGTTATCTGGGATGGCAAGTGTAGTTGTAAAAGCATGGCAACTCCATCTGTTTTGGTTAACTATAGTTGCCATGTCTAATTTATGGTAGTTGCCGCGTGTAATCAAACCGTAGTTGCCGTATGTGATTAACTACTTGCCACATATAGTCAAACAGTAGTTGCCATGTGTGTTTACCTAGTTGTCACGTGTGGTCCAACCATAGTTGTCATGTATGGTTAACCACAGTTGCCATGTGTGTTTATCTGGTTGCCACGTACGCACAACTGCAGTTGCCGTCTAGCAACGAATTATAGTTGCCATGTGTGTTTACTTAGTTGCCACGTTCGCGTAACTGCAGTTGCCATCCACAACGTAGGAGTCGTCGTGTGGGCGAAAAGCAATTCGCCCACACGCGCATGGACTAGGTGGTGGTTGTGTGGGCAGAACTAGTTCGCCCACACACGCAGCTGGGAAACAGCATGGTGTGGGGCGTGTGGGCAAACTCTCCAACGCCCACACACCAGCCCCGTCGTACGTGGCACACCAAATCCACCTTTTCATATCAAGATTCGTGCAAACTGCACTGAACAACGATCCAGGCGTGTGGGCGAGTTAGAGAAGTGCCACACGTGTGGGCGTTAGTGTTTCCAAAAAAAAGCAGAAAACAAGAACATACATCATATATCACAAAAACAGTTTATACTGATCAGTGAGCCGCCCGTTGAATAGAAAATAATAGAAATTTATCAGAATCGGATTAGGTAGTTAACCGTCACACTTCCTCATGGTAGCGACGAATACAATAGTTTCAGGTCTAATTTCCTGGATAAGTATGTTTACTCTCTCCACTTGTATGCCTGATAGACAACTCCTGAATATTACCCCATAATCAGCTCACCTGACTCAAAAGAATCATTTTCCCGAACACTTGTCTTCTTCCCATATGTGCATGGTAAGTTTACAATATAACCCGATATCTATGAAGAGTGTCACACCCGTCGTTGACAATAAAACTTGATATCTCATATGAAGAGGGTGTCACAACCGATCTTTGATGTATCTTCTATATCTAAATAGCTAGTTCACACTAACATATTTCTCATAATATGCAAGCATGTCACCTCATGACACAAGATGCAACGAAAAAGGCCCACCCCACTAACATATTTCTCTTAGGACCTTTTTGATTCGCTGGATTTTGAAAATGCAAGAATAGAAAAAATATAGGATTGGAGTGTCATGCCCACTTGAATCCTATAGGATTAGCAAGGAGCATTTGATTTCACGGGAAAAGCTAAGGAATTGTGAAAAGAGGTTAGAGTGGATGTTAGATTTCCTATAAAATGTAGTACAAAAGATTTCATTGGAAAAATTCCTATGGGATTCAATCCTATGAATCAAAGGACAAACGTAGGAAAAATTTCAAAGGATTTCCATCCTCAAAAAATCCTATAAAATTCCCTTGAATCAAAGGCGTAAAGCCCACCTCAACATGCAAACATGCATGAGAATTTGCATTCTATTATGCTATTTATATTTTAATACTATACAATAATCAAACACAATAGATCATATGTATTTTCAGTTTTAGCTCTTATAGTATTACTCCAAATATTCATGCTTCATACAACGAATCTCATCGAAATATCTTGCAAAATGTCCGCACAAATAGCTCCTACGATGGCTAGAACTGCCCCTTTCATAGCTCACAGCTACCGAAGCTTTAAAAATATAACAAAATATCCATGTCCTGACCCAAAAATAATTACAAAATAGTTTAAGTGAAATAAAATTACAAGTATGAAAAAAAATTAGTATAGCAATATAACATAAGTAAGCGATAAGAGATAATGGATATAGATACAAATAGATAAAGATAGAGATAGATGTAGATATAGATAGAGGTAGCGATATAGATATACAGATATAGCGATATATTTTTTTATTGTATTTGCTAACATTAATGCTCATGTGGGTGGCGACTAATATTATTAAATAAGCAATAACTGGTGAAGGAAGAAAATCTAGTACGATGAAAAACATATTAAAGAAGACCTTTTATTTCTTTGATCACTCTTCCAACTCAACATAAATTCTATGTGATATATTCAAAAAAAAAATGTTGATGCCACACAATTTGTAGATGTGATCTGCATGAAAAGGACGCACGACATCAAACAAGAACTTTTGGATGAAAAACAGGAATACTTTTCCGTTAAAAGGATGCGCACTGCACACATGATCAATTAAACGGGGATTTCTGATGGTATTAGCTTACAACTTTGAGATAAGTGTGTAGGTATGGGGAACAAAGTTAGACAGAACCACGGTGGTTTTGAAGCCGGATAATTGGGAAGTTGCCATAAGTTTTCTTAGATAACGGGTGAGGCCAGACTAATTTTCAAATCGTCAGAGCCCAACGTGGTGCCCGGCCTTTGCATCCGATGGTACGGTAAACGCAGCTAAAAGATCGAGTTGGCATAGCAAACATGCATATCCTTTTTGGAAAGATTGCATGAACCTACTAGGCAGATCTTGTCCATTTATTCAGAACTTGGCCCAACTCACGCTTGATACATAAAGAAAGTGAGGATGTCGCCGCATATTCCTCAGTCGGCGACGAAAGTGAGGTCGCCGGCGGCGGAACTCTTCTGCGGGCCGGGAGCCGGGGAGGGGGAGGGGGGCACGTCCTTGCAGCAGTAGCAGGTGGTCTCGCCGTGGAGGACCCTGCAGCGACCGTCGACGTAGCCGCGGGCCTGGCAACAGTGCATGCACCAGCTTGCCAGGATGCACATGGCCATGCACTGCTCCCTCAGCTTGTCGCACGCCAGCTCGCTCCGCACCACCGTCGTCGACATGCCCACTGCAGGCGTGCGCGCAGTCAAATTTGAGCAAAATTCATATGCATCCGATTGAATCGTGCGAATTCGAACACTTACGGGAAGTGACGAGGAGGACGGCCAAGAACAACAGTCTCTTGCCCATCTCGTATATGCTCCTGGATTCTTCCTCGTCTTGGATGATCTTTAGCGAGTGGATGCTTAGGCTAGGTGGTGTTTTTATAGGAGGAGAGCATGGGGGGAAGGGATAACATTCCTATTATTGAGTAGCATGTAACCTTCAAAAACACCCTTGCAAAAAACTCAAAAATACATCCAAGTCATTGGGGTACCACAGTATTATTCCTCCTCCATCCATCGGCGGTGTGCAGTGAGCAAACCTAGTTGCCGCCTCTAGGTCTCCGTCTCAGCGAAGCAAACCTGTTGAAACTCAGAAGTTTGTAGAACTAGCGGCCGATATGTAGATCAGAAGATGCCGACGATAGCGATCTGCTATGTAGATCGCCGCACGGAAGAAGGGAAATTTTGGAATGTGCCTGTAGAACGCCCCATGTCGGGCTAGGCAGAGTCAAAGAACACAAATCTCACAAGCTCCCCATCGAGGCCAAGGCTGGCCAACATTCATCAGTCGATACTCGAGATGGAGGACCAAGACGCACATCCGTGTTGTCCGCTCTGCATGATAGCGATAACGAGACAAACATGCAGAAGAAAAATTCGGACACAGAGAAACGAATCTAGGGACACACCATCCTCCAAATGCCTCCCGACAATACAAAGAGGCACCATCGGAATGAGAGCGAGATGAAGATACCTTATTCCACACCGAAGGCGATGTTGTCATCTCGCCACCGCCACTCGGAGAACAAACAGAAGCACTGGGATCTTCACCTCATCCCCTCGCCGGAGGGGCATATGGAGGGGGAGGGGGGGGGGATGGGTTGTCGCCTGCCTAGGTGGGAATAAGTTTAACACTTCTTAGCTTAAGTGGTCTCGTTAATTCATCAAGGATATATTCGGAACCTAAGCATTTTAGTTATATATATAGGAAATACTGGTCTTAGTGAAGTAGAGGATAAAGGAAATATTTTTGAAAAGTTATGTTTCCCTTGTTTGTATAGATAACATTTATTACTGTTATCATATATATGTCCCCTTCCTTAATGTTGGTGATTAAGTAACACCATTCAACATGTGCCGCCTGCTCGGGCTAGAATTACTATATATTAATATAACTGTACAACAATGAAACATTCCTCCCTATACATATATACTGTGTTAACATGAAACTTTATGGTAATTAGAAATGCAATTGTTTAATTTCTGCATATTCGAACAATATCAAAAATGATATATGGACTTTATTTATTGCATACTTTAATATTTGTATAAGTACTAAGATGCTTTAAATTTCAAACATGCAGTACAAAGCAAAAAAAAGCATAGTCCAAATGGGCAAATTTGACAAATTTGACATGTGGACGAAATCAAATCACAGAATAAACTGCCCATGAAACTATTTCACACGGCTGACCTTTTTGTGTGACGCCCGACACAAAGGCGCCACACTATATTGTGCAACGCCTCACAGATAGGCGCTACACGCCTGGCCAGCGTTGCACCCCAGACTGCCTAAAAATTGCTAAGTCATTGTGCAGAGCCTAAGAGCTAGGCGCTGCACTGTATAGTGTGGCGCCTAGCTCTCAGGCGCTGCACTAGTGGTTGCACTACAAAATGAAGCAACCACTAGTGCAACGCCTAGAAGCTAGGCGCTCCACTGTATAGTGTGGCGCCTAGCTCTCAGGCGCTGCACACTGACTTAGTAATTTTCGGATCACATGGGTGCGACGCTGGCCAGGCGTGTGGCGCCTATCTGTGAGGCGTTGCACAGTGTAGTGTGGCGCCTTCGTGTCGGGCGTCACACAAAAAGGTCAGCCGCGTGAAATAGTTTCACGGACAGTTCATTCTGTGATTTGATTTCGTCCATAGGTCAAATTTGTCAATTTTGCCGTCCAAATGTTCCAGGTATGGACTTGAAGAAGCACTCTGTTTTTCTGTATTAGATTAAATTTTGAAATGAAAGATGTCATGACCATGACAATGGGAATTGCAAAGACTTGTGCCACAAAAAATTGTCACAATTATTATCTCTATCCCAATGAAGTATTTTAGAATGGAAAATATCCCACTAAATATAATAACAGGAAAATTCATTTTAGCAATGTGGATTTTGATCTCCTGTAGACGAAGATAACTTCAGAATCATACTTATATGTTTTCGCTGGTACAATCCTTGCACATTCAGATATGTAGTCTTAACTCATTTCATCATCAGAGAAAAACGGAGACAAAAACCACAGAATTTCAAGCTCTAGTCTTTGGAAAGAATAGTTACATAGGAGTATTAGATTGCAAGATAACAAAGGAAACCTTGAGACTTGTATCCCATGCATCGATTTGTTCTTACAAAGTTGAGATTGCACCAACAATGCCAGCAAAGCTGCAGGCCGCACCACTAAACAATCCTTGTAGAAAGATAGTATGAACGATGTGAAGGTAACAAAATTATTTTTGCATATCCACTTCCAAATGACAAAAAGCACCGAGATCCCATAAGGTACTAGCACAACAGAGCAAGATGTGCCACAAAGAAGTCTCAGCCTGGCAATTAATCATGCACACAGAGCTGCCACGAAACTTCGAAATTAAAATTACCGGCATCTTCCAGGATGGTTATATAGGAGTATCAGAGAGTTAGCCATAGCTTGATTTCATAGTACAAAACATCCCAGAGACACACAAAGTACCAACAGAAAGAGCACACGGGTGCTAGCTCCCATGTCCCACCATTCTGCTCTACTACAAACTAGTGTTACCTCTCACTTTTCTTCAGTTCAAACAGGCACATGTCCCAGAACACAGACCGTTGCCGTGGACAAGCTTGCCCCCAACCATTTGCGAGCATCCATCGGTTTGCCATTCCTAAACGGCATCTGGATTTGTCATTCCTTCCACGCCAACCGGAGAATCATGGCTGGATCGAACCCTTTTAACACCCCTTCGATGAGTAGCTTCTGCACGAATTATATGGACCGTGAATGTGGACCTTTCCCCACCCATTGCCGGTACAAAGATGCATATGTCGCCCGCCTGCACTTGGTTGTCACATACAAAATCTAACCAATTACCCGCAAGCATGCAATTGTCTTTTTCTATGAAGAATCTTGGCCTCCACTTCTCGCTCTTGCCCGGCATCTGAAGTGTGACGGCCCCGTTTTCATGCGGAAAGCGTGCAGCTGCGGCTAATGAGCGTTCCTTCGAAATGATCTGATTACATGTGGGCAAGATGAGATGTCAGTGCAAAACAAACAGAAGTAAACTCAGGCTGGAGGAAAAGGAATGTAAATTTACCAGAAGAGGAGTGGGTAGCTGAACATCGGACTTCCTCATGGTAGCCACGAATACAATAGTTTCAGGTTTAATTTTGTGGATAAGCGTGTTTACACTCTCCATTTGTGTTCCAGATAGATAACTCCTGAATATTACCCCATAATCAGCTTCTGGAGGTGTCGGATGATCATCTGACTCTGAAGATTCATATTCTCGACCACTGTCTTCTACTGTATAAAATTTCACAGGTAAAAAAACTACCAAGTAATTCAAGGTTTAACGCATATGTGCATGGAAGTTGACAATGTAACCTGATTTCTCAGACGAAGAGGGTGTCACAGCCGCCTTTGCAGTATTCCTACAATGGCTAGAACTGCCCCTTTCGCAGCTAGCGGTTTTTTTAGTTCCTGATAATCGTGGGGTACCGAATCATCATGGAGCTCCTTGAAATATGAAAATAATCTGTACTCATTTCTTTAGCATTACCTTGATTTGAGCTGATATCAGTTCTTCCAAGACGGAAATGATCGATGCTCGCTTCTGCAAACCCAAGGGCTTCAGGTTGAGTTTCTTTTACAAGTTCGTCTATTTTTTGCTCGTGTACTTCTACAAGTTCCCATTGCCCTGATAAGACTTGATCATTCGAGAGAATACGAAGATCGTCTTCTGCTACTTCTGTATCGGTTACTGGATTATCAGTGTATGGTGTTCTATCACGGAACTGCATAATACCCACAAGAATAAGAATGGAAAAAAGATCACACACTGCTAAAACGTTGTATGCTGTAAACACAAACTACAGAGTGAAAAAAGGTGGAGAAAACAACATACTGGAAGTATCCCAAATGTGGCAAACTTGAAATGTTGACGATGCAGGTCAGCAATTGCGGCAAACTGGAAATCATCCTTAGAAACATGGCAGATCCTGGGCACCGAGTAGTTAATTTCATGGTCTACAATTCGCCCTCTTGGGAGATCCAAGTGGTCCATGTAAGCAATCTACAAAAAACAGAGATTGAAACAAGATTCATACATATAGAATTATAAACATTGTTGGTGAAACAAAAGGTGACACTGAAAAGGATGGCATGAATATTACTATAAACTACACATATTTAAACAAGAAAATGCACTAGCCACAGCATCACAGTAACAAACAGAAGAAGGTACGCATATAGTCTGCAGTGTGAACTGAACACAGCTGCAGCATCCCCTGTAAAATAAATGTGGCATCAACAAAGACATACAAAATTGCCAACGCTAAAATCAGATTGCCACATTAACTGCCTACTATATAAGTTTAACTGAGGCACACCATTGCCATGACTGCGGAATCAACAAAATCAAACAGACTACAATATGAAATACTTATAAGTTATAACCGCGAAGAAATGCCATGGCAATAATGGCAACATCAGAAAAGAAATGCCAGCAGCAACATCAAAGACATGTCAACAGGAGGGAGAAGGGGAGAGCAAGAGAGGACATACCGTGAGCAAGGGCAAGCACCCGCCAACCCAGAAGTCTCTCATCTTTTCCTCCCTAGATTTGTACTGAAATTTCTGCACCTCATCCATCAGATGCTCCGTGATATGGCCTGCCCAATCGAGGTCCTGAACCTTTGACATATCTTCAAAGGCCCACAGGTAGTCAAGGTCTATGGTATTCCCAGTGGTGGGGGTGAGCACTGCCGCCAGTGCAATAAGCAGGAATGTCCTCATGAAGGACTCCTCGTCCTCATTGTTCTTAAGCAAACTGACACAATGGGGGATGGTTGCCCTTAGTCCATTATTTAAGTACAGATCTCGCAGTTCTTTGATTTTGTCCGACTTCTGCCCATGCAGTACAAAGGGTCTTCCCCCTGTAGGTACACCTAGAATTTTCTGAACAAGGGGCTTGCTGAAAACTATTGTCTTGTCCGCATTAATTCTGAACTCAGAGAACGGGGGGTTAATTTTTCCCATGATCCACTCAGTCAGTGGCTCATGAACAGAGAATGCCCCGATACGATTGAAATGCTCGAATCCATACTTTGCAACATACCCCTGCTGCCGGGGTGTCAGACCACGCATGATCTCTCGAATCCTCCCAGCACTGAAACGGCTCCTGATGCCCACTTCACCATGTAATACTTCATCCATGGATCCAACTCCTCCCCTGTAACCAAGAAACAAGCAAATTAACCTTATATAAAGCAACAAGAGCAAACAACAGAGATAACTCGGCCGCAACACATGTACCATAACTAACTGCAACATGGCATTCAATGTCACATGAAAAATCAGTGGAACAAAATTATGCACCAAAAAACTGACTAGCATACCCCACTGCTTTTAACAAACTGTATTCTATTATCAACTGCAACATTGGATGCAATAGCACAAATACATAATACAGGAATAACACATTGGACAAATATCCCATGATATATACTACTTCCATTTGTTGGACAAAATCATTGGACAACTTATACAAGAATGGTGGTGTTGACTAACTTATACCGTGCCCGCTTATACCTGCAAGTCGACCGGCGATGACTAAGAAGACGGGGACGCAGCCCGCCAGAGTCCACCGCGCCTGCTTCAGCGCCAACGTAGCCCCACTTCCGCTTCGCCTTCCGCTTTATCCGTGCTCCTCTCCCGAAAATTTTCCGATCTTGGTTGTCAGTTTCTGCTTCCCAACACTCACAAATTAATTCTTGCTGCTTCTCAACGCATGCTCAATCCAGAGTAAAAATCTAGGATGGTTCACATGATCTAAAAAGGTGTATTTCCTCGTGATTTTAGCTGGTTCGGTTCAGATCTTGCGATGGACTCCAGCGAAAGATGCAGGAGCCTGGCTCGCATTTCGAGTTGGTTGAAGCAAAGGGGAAAAGAAAGAAACTTTGGGGCACCGACCTGTCAGTCCTGGAGGAGGGAGGTGGAGGGAGGCCAGCGCCGCTGCCGCCGCCGCTTGCATCGAGCTCGCTGCGGCCGCCTCGTCCGCCATCCGGATGAGCTTCCGCTCGTCTGCAGCTCGCCGCCGTCCTGATCCCTTGGATCTCCGCATGCCTCGGTCGTCCCCGGCGGTGCCGCACGAATAGCCTCCCCCGCAGCTCGTCGCCGTCGCCGCCGCCGTATCAGGTACACCCACGCCGCTGATGCGGCGTTGTTGCGAAGTCGGCCACTGGCGGCGGGCCGACGGGAGGAGCGGATAATGGGAGGAGGGAAAGGGGATCAGAATGTTGCAGTGGGAGGACCGACGGGTTGAGATGTTTTCTTTATGCTTCCATAATTTTTTCTTTTCATCACAAGAATTGAGTGAGAAGTACTCCCGCTCTGGGTTTTATACAGTACAGACGCAAGCGCTCATATATACATGTATACACGCACATCCTATCCCTATGAGCATCTCCGAAAGACTGAGCCGGCAATGTCATCTTGAGATTTTACAAAGTCACCATAAGCGCCTCGTAGTCGACGGGAACGTCTCCTCCCATTGAAAGCATATCGAAATTCTTAAATAAATTAAGGATAAATGCGAGCACTAGGATTTGAACCCTGGTGGGCTGAGAATACTACTGTCCTCCTAACAACCCAACCACATGCTATACAGACTATATATGGATGTATATAGGCACACTTTAGAGTGTAGATTCACTCATTTTGCTTCATATGTAATCTGTATTACAATCTCTAAAAAGCTTATATTTAGGAATGGAGGGAGTATTTAATTAAATTAAATCATGGTGATAATAACAAGTCCACGGAAATACTCCTACTGTAACTTAAGGAGTATAAAATGTTTTTTGACACTATCATGGACTCTAAAACATCTTGTAAAAAGTTATAAAAATTTATAGAGTGAGTATTACTGTGGACGTGTTCTTATCCTATATAAAATAACTAAATTGGCCCAGGCTAACATGTTTTCCTCAATATGCAAATACCTCACCATGCATGAGAAAACAAACCTCAACATGCATAAAAACCTTCCCAATGCTCCACGGGATACAAGTGCTAAGCATGTCAATAGGCGATAAAATAACATGGCAAAGCAATTAAGAAGAAGAGAGAGCACTTTGGTGACTCCAAGAAAAAACACTGTCACATGTGCGGACCTATGCAAAATACTTAAATGAAGAAAGCTTACCCTATGCATCGAAGAGTTTAATGCTAAATAATTAAATAAAGGAAATTTAGCAACAATAAGCTAAGCACCCACGCAGTGGAGGCTATACTTGCTAAACTATTTCATGCACTTAGCACCCTATCTAAGCACATATGCATTGGAAGGGGCCTAATGTACAGAAAAAAAGGTTTCTCTTCAATAAATATTTTCCATCTATACAATAATTAACTATAGTAAATCATATATATTTCTTAGTTTTAGTTCTCATATTATTAATACAAATATATCGCAAAAAATATCTCATTAAGTTATACATCAACCAATTCCCGCAGCAACGATTGAGCTGTTATTTTTAGTAAGTTAATAAACGCATGACCAAGTGGCGCTTCGTGCATATGATGTTAAACCTTCTCGCCAAGTTAAGGGTCTTTGGTTTGTGGATTCAGTAATACGAATTGGTTAGTTAAAACTTAGAAAAAGAAAAAAATCTCATAGAGATTGATTAGATGTCACAATTGTTATAGACCCAAAGAAATATTTTCAAGAGGTCTAACCTCCCACTATAAACCCTGGTGTTGGAGATCAATATATAGGAAAAAATGGAGATTGATTCCATTGAATCAAGTGGAACAATAAGGAAAAAATCTATGGATTAGAATTTTATAAAATTCCTTCGAAAACCCTTTGAACCAAAGAGCCCCTACTACTATGATTACATCAAAAGTGTTAGGTTACATCTTGAATTTGTGTTTGTTTAAGCCTCGGTGTCCATGCAACGCTTAAAATGTGTGTGTTTCAGTCGATTTTCATCACTATTCGGTAAAATATCTTCATATGATCTTGGAGAGAGAGTGACAGTGGGTCATATTTCAAAAATGAAATAATACATGTTCAACAAAAAAGAAAAATGTGTTGCCTTTAATGTTCACACTAGGGCCTGATACGTCTCCAACGTATCTATAATTTCTTATTGTTTCATGCTATTATCACTTTTGAATACTTTTTTATAGCAATTTTTTTGGACTAACCTATTAATTCAGTGTCTAGAGTTAGTTATTGTTTTCTGCATGTTTTTGACTTTTCAGAAAATCCACACCTATGAGGGTAAAAGAAAACCTAGGGAATTTAATATGATTTTTTCAGGACACGAGGATTCTAGAAAGTGTGGGGGCCTGCCGGGGGGCCACCCGAGGGCCCCACGCGGCTTGTTGGCGCGTCCAGGGGGCACCCGCGTGGCTAGGCCGCGTGAGCTCCCTGTGCACCTCCTTATGCCCATTCTTTCGCTTATAAATCCCATAAATCGAGAAACCCTCGGTACCTTTTTCCACAGGATTTTTCACCACCGCAAGTTTCTGTTCCAAGGAGATCCAATCTGGAGCCATGTTCTGCACCCTGTCGGAGGGGGAATCCATCATCGGAGCCATCTTCATCAACCTTGTTGCATCCATGGTCATATGTGAGTAGTTTCCTTAGGACCTTTTAGGATCCATAACAATACTAGATGACATCTTCTCTCCTTTGTGATTCAATACAAAGTTCCTGTGAGCTGCCTCACATGATCGGGATCCATATGATGTAATCGGTGGTTGTGTTCGTTGGGATATGATGAATTATCACTTTTATGATTAGATTGTTCATTGAATTATATTGAATCTTTTGAAGTTTCTCTACTACTCCCTCCATCCCAAAATAAGTGTCTCAACTTTGTAATAACATTAGTACAAAGTTGTACTAAGCTTGAGACATTTATTTTGTGACGGAGGGAGTATATAATAAGAGCTATATATGCTTTCTGATCTATTTGTTGTCTCTGGCCAGGAATGATAGGTAGTTCTCCAAAGGAAGTGATGCATAGTAGTGGGTTCAATTTAGAGGTGAATTTGATCCCGATGATAATAAGGGATTGGACACATATTGTATTGTTGACACTAAGGATAAAATGATGATTTCCTTATCATACTTAGATGGTAGTTTTACTGTCTACATTATGTCATCATGCTTATTGAAATGCTTTGTTTGTTATAAACTTATACTTTGAAATGTATGTTGTATAACTGTCTTGAGGTGGAGTATTAGTTGTAGATGCAGTTGGATAACAATCTACATATCACAGACATAATGCCTATACAAGATTATGCAATGAATGGTCATGGTCATAAATATAAATATTGCAATTTTAATCGCTGCCCAATTGTAATTTGTTTACCGCGCCACACTTATTTCTTGGAAAGATGCCACTAGTGAACCTATGACCCCGGGGGTCTATTTTCTATTACTGAAAACATTTACAAAAATGTTATTCTTTGTTGTACCATTTATTTTATTCTATCTATCTATCAATTCCTACCATACCGTGCAATTTACCATTGTAACTAGTAGGACAAGAAACTTGACAACCTTCTTGAAACGTTGGGGGCAAGAGTCTGTTGTGTTTTGTGTGCAGGTACCCGCCCCTAAAAATTTTTGCTGGAAGAACTCCTTCTGGTTCGATAAACCTTAGTTTTTAAATCGAGGAAAATACTTATTGCTAGGTTACTTAACCCTTATACTTGGGAGATACCCATCCACTCTTACAAGAAAGCAAGCAGGGCCAGAGACCGATCTAATAAGGTTCATGGGGAGACAAGTAGCGCTCAAGGACCCGCCACCTGCCATCCGCCATCCAGACAAGGAAAACACATTCAGGAGAAAGCGCCTCATATCATCACCAGGTAAAACAACACCATTATCAGCCATGCAGGATCAAGAGTGCGCTCAACCACATCTAAAAAACATGCGATCAACTAACAATTGAACTATGGAAGGCATGAACAAGTAGCAGCATCAGCATCATCCCCTCACAATGTCATTATTTGGCGTATCTATCCTCCTCAATACCAATGTGTCATGTGATCATTTACCATGTCCAAACATCAATGCCAGGTACCGAAAGCATCTCTCTCTGGTGAAAAGTGTTAACCTACCACAATATATATTTGATGAAAATACAAACATAACATACTGATTTTGATTCTTGGAGAGTGAATTAACCTATCATCAAAAAAGGCTTTAGCACGGGGAGCCATAAATAGAGAGGGGCCACGCGGTCGTACCCAGCAAACCATTTTGAGATAAAGAAAGAAAAGGTGATCCTAGTGGGGACCTAGGTTTAACAACCTCACCGTCTGGTTCTCTGGCTGTATGGGTTGGTTCTTCGAGTTCATCATTCTCCACGCTGGTTGGGTGAGGGGCACTCCATGTTCTATACGAAAGTCTGACATCTAGTTGCACACATTACGGCCAGGGAGTTCCTGGAATCGGCAACCTAGTTCATTTTTTCCTGGTCTGGGATGGAGTCCAACTCTGGTCCCTGTTGTCGCTGCGTGGGTGAAAGATCCATGTTGTCCATGTAAGAAAGAAGGTCATGTTGGTTGTGTGAGTCGCAGATCAGATTGGGAACGACAGATTGCAAGATCAACCAAACACCACTTTGGTTGTTGAGGCATATTGCTATGCACTAGTAGCAGCGACATCTCTCATTCCAGGCGACAACGAGCGACTTGCTAAATCTTGGGTCTTAGCAGCTGCTGTCGGTGGGGGTAATACATGGACCGACACCCGGTGAGGAGGCCACCTGCCCGAAGCCGTCCAGTATTACGGTACCTAGGTTCATTAAAGGCGTCGGGGAGACTCCAGAGGTTGTGAATGACATGGAAGAGGTTGGGAAAGAATGTGAGGATGCACTTGATGACGACATGGTGGTTTTGGAAGCAACTAGCCCTGGGACTACCGGTAACCTGACAAAGCCGAGTGTGGCACCCCATCAGCACCAATGATAGGCCTAAGCTAGAACCGCTGAGGAATCAGGGCGCCTCGATAGTTCGTGATTTCATCGCCCTCATCCAGAGTCATTGTCCGCGGTTTGTGTTTTTGTGTGAAAAAGGCAGAAGTCTGAAAAGGTTCATCATTTGTGTTCTCGCATAGGCCTCTGAGGCTTTTGTGGAGTCGATAGCAATGCTAAAAGTGGTTGCTTAGCTTTGTTTTGGAATGATCAGTTGTCAGTTGAGATCAAAGATATGAATGAAAGAATTATTGATGCGTATATTCGTGCCTCTCCGTCTGATCCTCACTAGCATCTTACGTGTGTGTATGGAGAACCTCGCGGAGCTCGCTGGAGGAGGGTGTTAGAGATATGAGAGGGTCGACCGTGCCGCGAGGGGGGGAGGGATTGAGAGGATAAGGAGCAACCTCATGGGAGGGGATAAGGATGAGTGCGGAAGCGGTGACGCACGCATGGGTCCACATGACACGTGTGACGTGAACGACGCGGCGGTTGACATGAGAGAGATGAGTCGGTCGAAACGAGGCTTTTTCCATTATCTAGTTTTTTTTTGAACTTATTTTCCATTATCTAGTGTACATAGAGCTAAAGCTATATATAGACAACTTTAGACACAAATGACTAGTCACTATTTTGCACGTGCCCCTATCCATAGTTTCGAAATTAACCAGCAGAGTATACTAAGCTAACCCCTTTACTACTCTCGAGGTCAAAAGAAAAAAAAACCCACCTTTCCCCTCGTATGCCGGCGGTGATGTCCGGCGGCACAGCCGGCGTTGACGGCGGCGGTCGATCCCTCGACTGCCGCAGCTTCTGGAAGGCCGGCGCCAGCGAGACCCCCTCCGCCCCCATCCGCGAGTTCCACGGTTCGTCTCCTCGATCCCCATCCTCCCCTGGTTTCCGCGAAATCCCGACGCCAATTTCCTCTGCCTGGTCTCAGATGCGCTGGAGACAGGGGACTTCGACCGCGCCCGCGTGCACCCCAAGTTCCTCCACACCAACGCCACCTCCCACAAGTGGGCGTTCGGAGGTTTGCCGCCCCCTTCATCTTTACCCTTGCCCCCATCCATTCTCTGATTTGGTCTGCTGTGGAGGTGAAATTGCTTAGTACACTTCAGTTCGTCAAGGGTACCGGTTAACTAGAAGATGAACTGTTTGCTGGTCTGTTGCCATATCTGTCCTGAGGGGAGATGAGATGACTTGCTTGCTGTATCTGAGGTTCTTGGTTGCACTAATAATACTGAAAAACACATGCTATCCGCTCTCCCTTCCTTGATTTTTCCTTTTGGGGAAGAATATAGTTTGACCACCGAGTAGAAATCAAATGCTTGCTGTTAAAATGTTTGCTGGATTAGATAGTAGAAAAACTAGACGGCGTGGTACTTCTCTTTATGTTTGGTGTTCAAGATACTTCTGCCACCATGTAAAGTATTTATCTAACAATTTCTCTCTTGTTGTGCAGCTATATCTGAACTTCTTGACAATGCGGTAGATGAGGTTTGTAATATGAGCTAGATTTATTTAGCTTCAACGTTGTTTATGCCCTAAAATCGTCTGATCTTGCTGATACAATGTTGCGAATAGATCTGATCAGATATATGGTTTTCTTGTCCCAGATCTGCAATGGTGCCACATTCATAAAAGTGGATAAAAGCACCAACACGAAAGACAACAGTCCAATGCTAGTTTTTCAAGGTATCCAAATTCAATACAAAACAAGAGAATGAACACAACTTGGAATTGGTTGGGGGTTGATCCTTAAAGTTTCCTATGTAAATTCCTGCTCATTGGGGCTATTCTAACAGACGATGGAGGAGGAATGGATCCCGAAGGGGTGCGCCAATGCATGAGTCTAGGATTCTCAACCAAGAAATCAAAGACAACCATTGGCCAGTGTATGTTTTTTTTCTTTTGGCGAAAGCTAATTTCTCCTGGCTTTCAAATATTTGATTTTGAACATTCTGCATTTCTCTCTTTGAAGAGATTACACCATAAGGCTTTGTTGTTGTATTGTACATAGTGGTGTCCTGTCTGATGGTACTATGTGTGATGCTTGAATCAGTTTCTCACTAAACCATTTTAAATGCACCTTTTTGGTGTTAACTTATATTGATGGACTGTGGTTGTGCTGTAAGAAGTGCAAAAGCATTATTTATTCAAGTCTAAGTGGCACTTGAAACATCTTAATGTCTCAGTGCCTCTTGGTAACTAGTAGATTTTAGAAACCCGAAAAATACTAAGCTGAGCTTCAGTTCTTAGGCTCTATTCCTCACAATAATATAAGTGGCCTTACCTTGTATCACCAATTCGTAGTTGGTATCACACAACTTAAGCCCTTCATTTCAGGTGTGAAACATCCATGCAATTTCAAATCTGAAATATTCTCAAGAAGTTTTAGTTCATGTATTCTAACAAATTATTTTCATGCTGTATACAACGGATTTATATTTTTTTAAACAAAAAAACACCTGTTGTGCCCATCTTTGGCTAAATTCTAACCTTCCGCTACTCTGCAGATGGAAACGGCTTTAAAACGAGCACAATGAGACTCGGTGCTGATGCAATTGTTTTTACTCGTGCAATACGTGAAAAGTAAGTATTATCATTCCAGTTATTATTGATCTTCTTGGAAGAACTCGTGGTTTTTTGTTCAACCTTTTGTATTTGTTAATGATTGTCACACAATTGTTTTGTCCTGCAGCAATGTTACCTTGAGTATTGGTTTGCTCTCTTACACTTTCCTGAGGAGAACAATGAAGGATGACATAGTTGTCCCCATGGTATGTCAAGTTGGTCCAGCAGTATATCTTTGATGCAGCCTTGCCTGTCTATAGCTGACATTTCCCTTCACTGTTACAGCTCGATTTTGTAGTCCAAGATGGCCAAATAGCACCTTTGGTTTATGGTTCACAGGGTGATTGGGATAGTAGCCTAAAGATAATACTTGACTGGTCCCCTTTTTCTTCGAAGGAAGAACTGCTACAGCAGGTGACGTGCATGCCAAACATCATTTAGTCATTCTCCTGTCATAATTTGAAACTAAGCAGTGAATGTTTGCAATGAGTGGACTCTACACTAGGGTAGCACCTCTTATTATTTGAGAAGGATGGAATAGCTGAAAAATAGTTGATGTTTCGTGGATGAGTGAGCCAACCATTATAGGGTCAAAGGCTCGGGATTAGTCTTAACTTGGTTCCTCTACTTCAGCTAACATGTAAAATTGGTCCAATACTCCAATATCTTTTAATCAGCCATGCCAGTGCACATAAAAATTTAGCCTACATATTTTAGGCCTCTATTTTCAGTATCTTTGCCTCTGTTAGTTAATGAAGCATGCTTCAGACCTTGGTATCTTATTGCTGTTTAAAGAGAGCACTAAGTAATGTTGGCAAAATAGCATTCTAAAAGATTCTAGATATCAAGCAGTTAAGTGCATATATTGTGTTTTAGAAGCTCCAAAGAAAAAAGATAAAAGAATCCAGGATCCATTTTGGGTTGAAAATGGATTGGATTTGAATAGGGTCCTGGCGTCCTGGTTTGTGTTGGATGTTACTGCAGCTATGAAGAGCTATCGGCGCTCAGCAGCAGGGTGCATAAGCTGAAGGCCCAACCTGTGAGGGTGCATAGGGCTTAAATCAAACATTTTAGCCAACAAATCAGATTCTAAAAAAATGGAATCTACGTTCCTCATCTTTGTGTCTCTTCTCTCGTCCATAGATCTTTCTTTTCCCCCCAAATCTCTCACTGTTACCTTTGTATCTGCCGAATTGAACACCCCTGATTGCAAGTACTGATAATCACACTCATGTCTGGCTGTCACAGTTAGCTAGTTGGTTAATATCTTAGCTATGGTTTGTTACCTCTCTGTCATATCTAGAAGCATTATATTTCTAGCTTGGCACACTGGAGCTAAACCCAACACTTTTGTGCCAATCATTGGACCAGCACACTTGGAGTTGTTCCTGTAGCAACATATGCTGCTTATTATTGATTGAATACTTAGAATGAAACTTATTGGATAGATTTACCCCTCGCATTGTACGTATGCCATGTATGACTATTGACTATACTTTGTCAGGCGTTCAACTTCAATAGAGATATTTTCCTTCTTTCTTTCGGAATGGAGGAACATGCTATCTCTGTCAGGTCTTGGTTAGATCAGTTTGGGGAGCCCCCTGCTCCTAGTACCTAGGCTGCGCTCTCTTGGTGCCGTTTAGCATCCCCCCCTCTCCTTTTGTATTTTTTTCCTTTCTGTTGTATATATTTTCCTCTCAATTAATAGAATTCACTGTTGGGGTCTTCCCTGCAGTTTTCAGTTCAATATAATATAGTTTGGTGTTATTTTTCTTATAAGTTCTTTCTTGTCTTACTGTCTTGTAAAGCGGAGTATCTAGAATTATTTTTCTATGGCATGTATCCAAGTGTGAGTGCTTCACTTAGTCATGGTTCTTTTTATCTTTTATGCCAAGTTGATTTATTATTATAGTTTTGTTAAGCTATCACATAACCATCTGTAAAGTGATTAGCTTCTTCCTGACAAGTGACTGATTTTCTGCATAGTGTATACATATGTATTAATAATAAGTTTTATGTGGATTCAGTTCGAGGATATGGATAGTCATGGAACTAAGGTGCTGATATACAATTTATGGATGAATGACGATGGCCTTTTAGAACTTGACTTTGATGATGATGATGAGGTTAGTTGCTCATACAATTCTCTTTGGATGCATAATTTTTTTTCCTCAATTCAGGAGAGTGTTGCGTTTCGTTTTCATCGAGAAGGAATAGAGAAAAGGAGTCACCCCCACCCACCCACCCATTTGCGACTGTAGGATCACCGAAACATTTGGACTGGCGCCATAAGCATTACAGATCAGAGTTCCAACACCTCCAGACCCCAGCGTATTGTACCCAAATCCAAGTGCACCCCCAAGATTAAGGGCTTTGTCTGTCTCTCCTTAAGGACAGGCTCAATACCAAAGACATGCTAGAACGACACTCCACTCCTTCTGGGGTTTTAACTGTGTGCTCTGTAATTCTGATGCTCATGAGGACAGGGAGCACCTCTTGGGGTTATGTAATTTCAGTCTAGGCTGCTGGGCCAAGATTGGCATTCATTTCCACCCTCCTATGGAGCCTATGGAAAGCGTTGTAGACTAGGTCAAGAATACAATCAGGAAGCCTTTCGCTTTTGAAGTCTTCTCAGTCTCTGCCTGGAGTATTTACTATTTAAAAGCAAAGAACGCCAGGATCTTTGACAATATTTTCCCTAGCAGGGTATCTTGGTTTTTTAATTTAAGAATGGACCTCTTCCTTTCTTATAGAATGAAGGATGACCATGCTTGTCTTAGGATATGGCTGGATCAGCTAGATGATCCTTAGGCTCCCTCTGTAGTTCTGTCCCCTCTTATACATTTTCTCCCCACTTGCACATATTTTTCTCTAATTAAAATAATTTACTGTCAGGTTCCCCCCTACAGTTCGAGTTCAAAAGGAAAAAAACTGAACGTGAATAAATAGTTTTATTTTTTATTTGCAAAACATGGTTATTTTCCCCACATCGGCAGTTTGTTTTACGATGCTTTTTCTTGTTGCCTAACTTTCAGGACATATTGCTTCGGGATCAAGGTCAAAACAGTGGGGCGTCAACGAAGGTTCAAAAAGAAATTATTCAGCAACATATATCTCACAGACTGAGATTCTCATTACGTGTAAGTTTTATTTCTTTATATTGTTCACTTTTCTCGTAAGCCTTACCATATTGTACTAGAAATTCTTGGTTCTCAATATGCAGGCATATAGCTCCATCCTTTACCTCAAGAAGTTTGAGAACTTCCAAATTATACTAAGAGGAAAGCCTGTTGAACAGATAAACATTGCCAATGAGCTGAAGTTTAAGAAAGTAGTTACTTACAAACCTCAAGTTGCCTATGATTCTCAAGTGGTAAGTGCATTTGTGCATCTGCTATTCCTTTTCAGGATATTCTTGTCGTGAACTATCGAGGTACCATCTAGCAGAAGATGAGTTTTTTGCTAGTCTTGATGGCAACCAATTAGATAACTACCCCGCGGAAGATGGCCAGAAGGCATTGCTTGAAGAGCATTAGTGTATAGAAACGGGTGGTAGATAGATTGTTCTGAGAGAACTAGATGGGTTGAGAAGTAGCAAGTACTGATGAAAGCAACTTATGTGTTGCTTGTTCCAAAAGATCAGAATACATATCTTATATTGTAGTACTAAACTTGACCCCAATATATGGGGCAAAAATGACAAATCTTTCCTCTCTCCGAAAGCTGAGGCAAAACGATGTGTAAAAAACTAAAATTACAACCAAAACCATACTGGCTGTCTTTGATTGTTTGCTGACCGTCGGAGCTTGAAAGTTGAACTGAACTGGCCGTATGGGAAAGGAAAACTGCAAATGCCCTCGCCATACTAGGCTTTGAAGACCACAATAGCCACTCGCTGCTAGAAACAAGATTTAGTAATGCTGAAGTAACATCGGTTGGGGCATTACCCCCTGTAACGCAGGCTTACAATCCTTCACCACTAGTCCAGAGGGTTGGGGAAACTGAGCCATGCTGCAAAACACATCGAGATAAGAGATCGAGATCACCGCACCAAGAGACAGCCAACTGCTTCCATTGATTGACACACCAACTGCAGAGATCCGAAGAGAGCCAACAGATCTTGCAACACCTACCCTCGCAGGCCCTTCGACGGCGCCTGATCGGACTTCGTCAATGTAGGGAGAGGCCCGAGAGACCTTTTCGAACGCGTCATCACCGTCAGCACCTTGTCAATGCCGCTAGGGAAACAAGGACATATACTCCCTCTGTTCCTGAATATAAGTCTTTTTAGAGATTCTAATGTGAACTACATACGGAGCAAAATGAGTGAATCTATGCTCTAAAATATGTCTATATACATCCGTATGTAATCCTTATTGAAATCTCTAAAAAGACTTATATTTAGGAACGGAGGGAGTAAGAACCAAGAGAAATGACAGGAACGGGTACCCACTCCTCTGGCCACCGACGAATTCGCCGGGCGGGAGGGAGGAGGGGGACCAAGACGGTGGCATGGAGGAGAGCTTGGGTAATTTTTAGGGTTGAGAGCAATTTGGGGGAGGGGTCTCATTTCATTAGTTAATAGAGAGTCTGTCTCAATGCCTTGGTTGGCTGTTCTCAAACATGTTTTAATATATTATTGCGAAATGGTTCCTTTAATTTTTGTTTGCAAAAAGTATTTTTAATTGCATTTCAATTGGAATCACAGGTGTCAGTGAGGGTAGATATTGGCTTTGCAAAAGAGGCTCCTGTTTTGGGCATTTTTGGGATTAATGTCTACCATAAAAATCGACTAATCATGGTAAGCACTTTTCAGTTCTGACTTATTCGTTCATTTTCCTTTGTTATTGGTATTGTTTTATTATGTGTCATGTTCGTTAGATCACATCTCAGCATTTACAAAGTATGTTGCAGTGTTGCCCCATATGCAATATGGTGATATGTCAATGCAGAAATTTTTATATGTCTGAGTATATGTATGGATATAGACATGGAAGATGCATCATATATATAACTGTAAAAGATGAGAAGATGGAGTGCTTGTAGCTGCTATTTTTGGAATCTATATGGAAATCACCAAATAGAAGATATGTAGTTTTCTTAATTTTTCATGGCCATCAGGTCATGACAGTAATAGTCTGCGGTACATATTTTCAGGGTGACTCTGGTAACCATGGTCTAGACAACTGTAGTCATTGTAATCCGCAACTGGTTTTGTAGCCCATCTTAAGGACTAATTGAACGCATCCTAGTGTTAGACCGTACCACCAGTCTTTCTTAACCTTTCTCTTGAAATGTTGATGATCTCCATTATTATATTTAGACCTGTTATGTAAGGAATATCGAGCTGCCAGTAGAAGTTATCAATATTTTGAATGTTTTCCGCTAAAAAAAAACTTTCAGAATGTTATAGTTTCATGATTTATGTTCATCTATGAATATGAGGAGAGGCCTAAATGCATGTTATCATGTTCAGAGTCGGGTCTGGCCATCTAAATATACAGTTCTAGTGATAAAATTATTGCAATACAATTTGGGCTGGAATTGAGTTCTTGAAAAAAAAGAAAACCCTTTGCAGCCATTCTGGAAGGTCCTTCAAGAAGCATCTAGTAGAGGGAGAAGTGTTATAGGTGAGTTTCATATCTTAGAACTGTCACTTTGCTTAATTTGTTTCTGTTAGGATGACACTTGTCTTGATTTAGGTGTACTAGAGGCAAATTTTATTGAGCCGGCACATGACAAGCAAGATTTTGAGAGGACTCCACTGTTCATTAGGCTGGAAACAAAACTGAAACAAATTATCGTTGATTATTGGTAAGCGCATTCAGACACCATTTTTTGTTTTGTTTTTGCACATCAACTGCTCAATGTAAAAGAAAATAGCATTGTGCCTATGAAGTATATACTACACTATGCATACTTGCACTAGCTTCATATTGTTGAAGAATTTTTGATTGATTTATTCATATGTATCTAACACTTCTGTTTTAAACATTTAAGTTTTTGTAAACAATAACACTGTTTTATCTAAAACTTTGTTCTGTAATGCTCATCAAAGTCAGAGAAGTTTGACACCATGCTTTATAGGATGTCATTTATATACAAATGGCGGTAGTGCTATAGTAAATTGTCTTCACCGATTAATGTTGTGTCGTCAAGTTTAACAAACATTGAACATACAAGTGCAGGCCACTGTAGCTCTTTGTGGCCTCACATTTTCCCAAGTGGTAAAAAAGAGCCAAGTTTTTCTTGAGGAAAAAAAAGGGCCATGTAAAAGCCCAGCTTCCATAACCCTTGTAAAAAGATCACTTCTCTCCGTAATAGTCGGTAATAGTACAAGGTAGTTGGGCTGGTCATTGCATAGTGATAGCACTTAATGATCCTATTGATAGAGGTTGAGGTTATGTCTTACATGTTTGTTGTTGCTTCTGAACCTGTGTATAGTTGAAGTTTTTCCTTCTATTAATAGATCACATGCAGTCCTCCTGCATGGTTTGAAAAATGATCGGTATATTACAAGGTAGTCGGGCTGAGCCTGGTAAAATCTGGCAGAGACCTGTTATCTTAGACGTTTTGCAACAATATGATGCCTATCTGGCCAATTTTAAGAACATTGTTTGACTTGGGATACCCATCATGCACCCGATTGTTCTCATTACTTTTCCATATTGTAAGACAAATGGTTTATTTGCAGGAAAGAAAAGTGTCATCTAATAGGTTACCAGCCAATCGATCCGAAATTGAGATCCCAGTATAAGGCTGCTCTTAAAGATTCGGGCGGCCCTGGTGTGAAGATTCGGCATGAAGCTTCCACTGCTCAGAAGACTGGAGGGCACCTCTCAAATTTGCTCCCACAGACATATGATGATGAAGCAGCTTTTAGACTGACAGCTAACAGGGCAGGTAATAGTAATAGTTGTATGTAGAAATAACTATAATACTGTCAAAGCTATTACATTTTTTGGTTGGAAAATTGTAGGGGAGACCCCAGCATTATTATATTTAGACCCCAACATAAGAGAAGAGGAGGGAGGGGCAACTAGCCCCACAAACTTGATACTAAGTACTAGCCACCTAAATTTTCTCTCCTCACTCAGCTCTTTGCTACAGTCCCTCCTCTCAAGCGCTCCCGAAGCTCTCTCAGACCGAGTATAATAGTTCAGGCTTCAGGGTTATGTTTGGTTTTTCATCTCTGATGTTTCAGTTCAGTGTAGATATGTTATCCTGAGATCCTGCTGGTGGAGTTATATTTTAATGTTTTCTTGTTCCTACACTTGACATTGCAATATTTTTCAGTAATAGATCGCTGGTTTAGTTAATGGTCTTAAGACTCTGATTATGAAGAAAACAGTCCTCTAGTCCAGAGGGTCATAAACTAGGAATATCTTGCTATCTGGAATTAAGTTTTCTCTTATTTATCAGAACATTATCTCAATGTTATTTGTATAGTTTATTCATAAACAAGTAAACGATGTGTGAAATATTGCGTGCTATTTATAAATAAGTTTTTCCAAACAGAGCATGGTAACTTTTCTGTTTTCTTTCCCTGTTGTATGAGAATCCAATTAGGTTATTGATTTTTACTTCTGTATATAATCCATTCATGTTTTTATTATTTTCATTTGACCAGGTTCTGCTTTGCATTCGTCTGGCCAAGGTAGTATGGACTCAGCAGGCTTGGAAGAGGTTTGCACCCTTAGGCTTTGAACTGAGGCACGTTCTTGTAGGTGTTTTTTCTTTGGACATTCGTTTCATCGCCCCTGTCACATCTCGTGGAAGAGAAAGATTGGTTTCTGATTCCGCAATCTTCAGTGATGTTGTTGGTCTTTTGGAATAGCCATTGTAAACATGTTCCGTAAATTCCCATTGGTCCGCCCTTATCTTGGTTTTCACTAGTTTAGTGTCAAAGCCTAATTAAGCACACAGTCATTTGGATACTTTTTCGCACTAGGCAAGTATATATACTGCTGCATGATGGAAATATACTTTTAGCTAATAAGTTGTGCTATAACGCTTTGTAATCAACAATAACACCCCTCCAAGTGGATGTGAAATGTACTCATATGATCTTTTTTTATCTTGTGTGACATTCAGGATCTGGTAGATATTGGCTCTCTTGGTGTACTTGATCCCAATTGCAATGAGAAGTTGAGTGAAGAAAATTTGGTTCTGTTCACAAGGTAAATTTGAATAATGATGGTACACATATGGGGTTAATTACAGCAAAATGTGTCGTATGTATACAAGCGTCAACAAGCCGAGCTGCGTAGATAGGCTCCACTTCATCTTGATGCAAACTCAAGCCGTGGTCGAGAAACCTCAACTCTGTCAAAGCTTGCACTCGGCCTGCGGCCTGTTAAAACTCGGTAACAGGGCACCATACATATGAAGTGTTGAGATATTAGGATTCACACTGACCTCATTTCACATCCCTTCATTTTTACTGATCCCACTTCGAATCAATGAGAGAGACTGAGAAGCACATCACCAGCTTCAGCAGCTCTCGCTGAACTGATCAACCAACCTTCCATGAATATGCAATGAAGGAACTCAATCTATCATCATGCTCTTGGACAGACCAAAGAAATGAGAATCCAAGAACGCCCCAGGATTTGAAGAAACTGTGCTGCACACTATTATTGCCGTGTCTATTCTGCCCTACCTAGGTCATTGGGTGTTGGCCTAGACCCCACTGGCCCACAGCTGCCACTGGAGCTGGCTTTGACATTCTGTACTGCTGCCGTTGCACCTTATAGGCCTCATCGGTTGGGGAAGAAAGTGGAATCAATTTGGAGGGTGGTAGAAATAAAATGACCCAGAGATGGTTAGGGCGAGGGATGGCGGTCGGCCATACACAGGCACAATATGAGAGGTGGCTTGGGTTTCATCTTTATGGTTTGGGCATGGGGAGTGCGGAATGACTGAAGGGAAGTTCAGGATTGGGTGGGATGTGTTGTGATGGGAGTGAGGTTAGATCCTCAGGCTTGGGTTGGGGCATCTGAATATGGGTTGCAGGATGATCAAAGGGGCAGTGCTGCAATATGAAAGGTGGAAACTTACAAGCCTTTGCAAGCTGATCGAGGCCGGCTTGCTAATTCAGACAACAAGCCAAGCTCAAGTAGCTTGTCGACTCTGAGCATTTTATGGCCTGCATGATGGATTCAGAATTTGATGTGCTGCATGCTCTTTCTCTCTCTCTCTCTACTATTGTCCATCTTGCTGCATAGATCATCACTATTTCAATTTGTATTCCCAGTCTAATTTGTGGTATGAGATAAATCATTAGACTGCCTGAGCTCAGGTTTGTGTGACTTAATCAGCCTGTTATATGTGCTCATTTCCAACACTTACCTTGTTCTTACAACGTGGCTTAACATTTAATTCAATCAGTAGGACTTGTTAGTGGTGTGTTATTGCGTGAAATCCACATTACCAATTTTTTCTTTGCAAGTTGAACTTAAAACATCCTTTACAGGCGTGAAGATCTTCGGCAACGAGATACACAGTTGAAGCAGACGGTATGCCATAACATTTGAAGCGATTAGTTAGGGAAGGAGATCATATCGTCCCACCTGATGAGATCTAATGATTCTTTGTAGATTGGCGAGCTGGAGCATGAACTAGAGGAAACAAGAAGGAAGTGCTCTCAGCTCGCAGCTGAGCTGCAGTTGCGGAGGAGCCAGCAACAACATTACATGTGAAGGTTATTTTTACTACTTCTGACAGGTATTATAGGAGTATTTTATTGACGCACTGGACACAGTGGCGGAGCTATGTACGCTCCTGGGGTGGCTGTGGCCCCCCCAACATTGCTGCAACTTGTGAAGGAAAAAAATTTGTGAGGGCTTACATGAGATTTTTTTTTAGCTTTTGGCCCCCCCAAACACTCATATTTTAGCTTTTGCCCCCCCAGTGGATTCTGGCTAGCTCCGCCACTGACTGGACAATTCAAAATATACCTGTGTAGTTATTTAACCACACAGTTATCTGCACACTAAATGGCAACGTTACATGTGAAAGCTTAAACTGCTATTACTTGAATAGCCACCCTTGATCTCATCTTGGTTAAGTCAAGCCTTAATTCTAGTTGTCAACCCTCATGGCTGGTATCCTGATAAACTGGAATGTACGTCTAAAAGTGACAAGTAATGCCTGAGGACAGGTTAATTGCTTCGTGATTATTGTGATCTATTTGGACAGATCTGGACTCTTTCATGCATTGTTTGAATTTTTCTGTTGCAGACAGATGGTGTATACAATTATGCTAAAGTATTTATCCTATTAGGACTCCTTGTCTTGGGTGTCAAAATATGTTAAGACTCTGTATGTTAGGGATCTGGGTCCAGCTGTCATCCGTACTTCCATGTTGTGGCCGGCCACTGTTTTGCTCGATGGCTTGACCTAGCGTCACCTTCTCCACCAAAAAAAGAAAAACAGATACATTGTCTTTGTTGTCCGTCTTCGTTTCCAGCCCCTGTTGCCCGGTGACTTTCAATGGTGCTAGCTACTTCGACTCCGTTGCCCACATGCGTGGTCTTCTACCATCTATTTGGCTTGGGTGCAGTTATTTTTCATGGAGACCCTGACATCGGTTTCCATTGACAGGGCCTAAACTATGGGAACCAAACTCCTGGAAATATGTGGTTTCATCAAAGCACAAATACTGAACAGCGGTACGGATAGTATGTACGTTTTTGGAACTAAGTTTTGCATCTTGAATTCTGTTGGTTTGTTAGGGTAAAAGACTGAAATTTTCATATGTTCCGTCTTTTTTGAGCTGATGAATGTGTTGATTCCTTGCAGGGTTGCTCATACGCATACAAATGATCAGCGCGATTGGTATAGTTGCCCTCTTCAAGGGGAATCTTCAGTGTGAAGTTATTCTGTTTTTTTTTTCTTTTCTGTTCTTGTGTGGTACTGGCCGCCACTGTTAGCTATGGTGTGGTGTGGTGGCAGCACGTACAGTTCACTGTAATATATACTGCGTGTTACTATGTCACATCTTGTTACATATCCTGTATAATAGAACACTATTGGGTGATAACTACTAGTGGAACATTGTGAGTGTGTTTGTGTGTGTGTCATGTGTATGGTTAATTCAGACGCTGGTTGTGTTTGTTTTGTCCATTCTCAAGATTAATTTTCTACTGCAAATCTCAATTTGGTTGTCGAAAATGTAAGTAGAACGAGATGGGATGAGGTATCGGCTGATATCTAAATTCAAAGCTATATCATGTGTAAGTGACAAGTGGCACGACACCAGAGGAGGTGGGAAGTGACATTTTGAACAATCATGAGCATGTGTGCCACCTGCTGGCCGGTGCACCGTAAACGGAAGACAACCAGGTGAACGACTCCAGGCAAGGACTCGGTGGATTATCCATCTGCCGTCCGGTGCATGCAAGTCAAGTCAAGAAATATGTCTTCTTGATCCATTCCTGTCTGTTATAGGGTTGACCCAAATAGATGAGTGATAGTATAATTTCCTTTTGTACTTTTGGTCATGTGTTCTTGATCTGTCTAATTAGGCAACCAGGGGGCACATCCCATGTGTATTCCAATGATGTGTTCTTGAGCTATATTTTACTCTCTCTGTTCTTTAATATAAGTCTTTTTAGAGACTCCAATCTTTTTAAGGACTTCAATATGAACTACATAAAGTGAGTCTCTAAAAAGACTTATATTTAGGAACGGAGGGAGTAATAATTAGGTAAGTAGTTAGGCCTAGGCAGCACACATGATCTGTATACTTGCATACCTAATCAAACCAAAGATGACAATTAGTGCCCTAGGGTTGTATAATTAGTGGTCTAATAAAGTACTGGCTCTGGGGTTGTATAGTGAGTGCCCCGGGATTGTATAATTAGTGCCCTGGTGCTCTCTAAATTTTTCATTCATTCTGAAAAAGAAAAAAAGGAGAAGCTCTTTGGCCCAAAGCGTCCACCCGATCTTTCCGGCCTCCTCGTCGTTCGCCATCGCCCCTGCCGCCATGTGGAGAGGCGGCGCCACTGCCGCCTCCGCCTCCGATGTGCTGCGGCACTACGGGTGGTGCTGGGAGCTCTCCAAAGCCCGCCTCAGGTGCACTGCCGCCTCCATATCCGACGTGCTGCGGCACTACGGGCGGTGCTACTGGGAGCTCTCCAAAGCCCGCCTCAGGTGCGCGATTTGCTCCCATTTCCCTTCACATTTGATGTTTTTCATAAGGAAGTAAAGATGCGCTCTTCGGTTCTTGTGGCTAAATTCCGAAGAAATGAATTTTTACCTGCTCTGTGATTTGGGAATTATAACAGCTGAGAACGAACTCATTAATACCCCTTAACGTTTATGCGATGTAGGATCTAGTATGCTTGATTGCGAACCTTGGGCTTCGTAGTACTAGCTCTGTGAGATAAACCTCTGATGCTGTTCAGCAAAACATATGATGCCATGTGACAAACTAGCTGATGTAGCCCTTCTGTTTATGATGTAGAAATGGAATTGCGAGTTTATTGCAGACAGGGTTCGTTTGACACATGACCTCTCCTCTTCTTCTTGTTCTTGCTTCTTGCTTCACCATCTAGTTTTGCTGTGCTTTTGGACCCATATCCTGAAATGTCAGGGCTTGGCCAAAACTTTTGTGCGAGGTGGAGATCCTAGATAGCAGATCGTGGCCGCTACCAAATCGTTACTGTCCTGGTCGGTTCACCTTGACAATGTATGCATAGTGGTCGATTAGTGGTTTAGTGTGCCCTGAAAAGCTAAGATGACCTTCATAGTGGTAAAAATGAACTAGCTTTTAATCATGTCCTGTTTGTTTTTTTCATAAGGTGTTTAGTATCATTAGTGTTTGCATTCATCAGATTTCATAAATTGTAATGGCACTCAACTTCTTGCGATCTGTCCGCATATGGTAATATTATATATGAGTTTGCCATGGTCTGTGTCTTGCATCTTGGAACTCCTTGTAACTGACGAATTATTTGTTCTCTTGTTGCATTTATTTTATTTCATTATATGTTCCCTGTTTATGCTATCTAGTGCACTTGTTGTGGCAACATCGGGGGCTGGATATGTGCTCGGGAGTGGCAGCATCGTAGACATTGCTGGACTTTGCTACACATGCACTGGTACCATGATGGTTGCAGCATCTGCCAACACTCTCAACCAGGTATGGGATTGTTTATTGGGGTAGCCTTTTCCATTGGCATGGTGATTAACCAAACCAATATTCATTGTGTTCACATTCTTCAAATCCTTGTGTTCATCGTCACGCAATCTCATGCTTCAATATCAGTCTTTGAGAAGTTATTCTGATTTTCCTACATATTTACATTCTATTGGGACTTATAGATATCATTATACACCTGGTTATCACGCTTAGAGACAATGAACTTTGGTCCATCGACATCCTTTTCAGGTGTTCGAGATAAAGAATGATGCTAAAATGAGAAGGACAATGCGACGGCCCCTACCATCAGGGCGTATTAGTCCTGTGCATGCTGCCATGTGGGCTACAAGTGTTGGAGCTGCAGGAACAACATTATTGGCTTGCAAGGTTCGGCTCTTTGCTGTTTGCCTGTACTTGCTCTACACTTTGTTTGAATTGTGAACGGTCGCTGTAGTTGGTATAATGCTGTTATTGGAACTAAACATTGCGAAATTTTGGCAATGTCTTGCAGGCTAATTACTTAGCTGCTGGGCTTGCAGCATCCAATCTCATTCTGTATGCATTTGTGTACACTCCACTGAAGCAAATACACCATGTCAATACATGGGTGGGAGCAGTTGTTGGGGCCATTCCGCCACTTCTAGGGTATGTTACTGCTGATGACACATGTCTGGATTGTCTAGGTGCAGGCTGAAGGGGGTATTTTATATGTTGAATATTCGAGCGAGTCCTTCCTAATTGTGAGTTTTGCCACCGTCTTGCGCTTTTTTGACCAAAGCACATGCTTAAGCACAATTATGCTATTGCCTAGTGCCTAGGCTTGCCTCTTTTTTACTATGGTTTATACTCAAGAACAAACCATAGCTACCTTCCTAGTTCAGCTAGGCTCTTCTTAATTTAACTACACTTTTTGTAATGGACCCAACTGTATCCAACAAGGATAATTACTACTTGAATTACTCCTTTTCTTAACTTTCCTATCTCTAGCATAAGCTATCCAATGCCTTCACCGGTAAGCCTATTTCCTGCTGCCTTGTGCACCCAAGGCCATAACAGACCCGTCCGAATAAAAGCAACATATATATCGTAGAGACATCTGGACATACCAGCTTAAACAGACAAATTGAAGTTATGAACTACTCTCAAATCCATGGCTGCTAACATAAAGCACCAAACTGACGATACCGCTGCCTTGGAGGCTGTTTCAGGTCATACACTGACATGTTAAGCAAGAAAATAAAAAAGGGGGTTGCTTATAGGCATTATGGGCATGTATTCTGTATATTATAGCACTCCTGTTTATTTATTGAATGGAGATGTGCAATATGTTCACATGGCATCTGGTCCTTATTTTTATCATGATACAGGTGGGCAGCAGCAGCATCTGAAGTGTCACTCAACTCTATGATTCTGCCTGCTGCTTTGTACTTTTGGCAGTTACCACATTTCATGGCCCTTGCGTACTTGTGCCGTGATGACTACATTGCTGGAGGGTAACTCAATTATTAATTCCAACTGGTTATTACCAGATCTACCTAGTGTAGAAGTTACATCAAAATGTTACATGCCTTTACATTGATTGACTTGTTGATTCAGGTACCGAATGCTCTCCTTTGCTGATCCTAGTGGTAAAAGAACTGCATGGGTATCACTCAGGAATTGTCTCTACATGTTGCCGTTGGGGTTACTTGCATATAACTGTAAGTAGTAATCATGCATATTGGTTCTCTAATTTCCATTACTTGTAATAACATTGGTCAAACTTGGGATATGTAATCATGCATATTGGGTATAACTGTAAGTACCAATAATCATGTAGGTTCTCTAATAATTTCCATTTGCTTCTACCTGTAACAAATAAACTTGGTCAAACTTGAGATGGTACTCATGGAACTAACAAATGGTTAATCTGTAGGGGGTCTAACATCTGGATGGTTCAGTTTTGAAGCATCACTTCTAACGACGGGCCTTACCATTGGAGCCTCATCATTTGTACTGGATCCTACTCACAAGAGTGCAAGAAGAATGTTCCATGGTAGCCTTTTGTATCTTCCTGCTTTAATGGCTGGACTTATATTGCATCGGCTGCCTAACCAATGAGACTAGTGAGATCGCTGGGGTTGTTTGTGTTGCTGAGCTGCGGGACGACAAAGAAAGAGCTAGACAGAAAGGGAACAATATCGTGCTCCATCACGCCCTACAGTTGACTATGTTTCTGTAGCCCCATTCCCCTTCTTACCTGTACCTGTGTACATATCTCCACAAGTTCATGAGTTATGAAAGCCTTACTTATCCTAGCATCCCTTCCGTTTTTGTCTGTTATCAGCAAGTTCTTTTTCACGCTTGGCAAGATTTTTTTTCGGATAAGGGCAAATCCTCTTTGTATTTTTAAAATAAAATCTGAGAATGATGAACGTACTTTTTATTTGGAAAAAACATAAAGTTGAGCTGTTGCAAGGATTTCGCGGCAATACTCATGATTTGGGAATTTTGTTGAATGCAATGCGCACATGGATAATCTAGGTATGGGACCCACATATAGGAGGTTTTACCCATGTTCAGGCCACCTGTTCAGTGGTAGCATCGTACTTCTGTAGGTTGTTTTCTCTTGTATGAATAATGTGGTTACAATGTAATCTTGTAAGTCTTGTCAAGATTCTGTCCTGGCTTTGTCTTATGTAGGGGTGACGTGATTTTGTAGACTGTTTGACAAAAAACTACCACAATTGGGGTTCGCGTCCCACGGAACTACCACTTTCAGAAAGGTAAACGCTTGCCACCAGCAGACCGGCCGAAGTTTCGGCCGGTCGAGCGCGCATCGTTCGATCTCTTTGGCGATGGAAGCTCCTGGTTTAGCTGCATCATCACACACAAGGTACTAATTACTAAACGCGTGGCTGTTGGGGGGCCAGGCACCGCCAGTGGGTCGCGTCTTCTTTTCCTTATTCATTCGATGCTCATCCCCATTCCTATCCAGCCGGCCGCGTCTTCCTCCGTAGCCACGAAGCGCGTTCGTGGCCATGGCCGCCGGCAGCTTGATGCGCCTTGTTCGAATCGTGTGTGGATCGCCGACGCCGGATGCATCCCTCTCCATGGCCGTCCGCAGCCAGGGGCGCGCTCGTCGCGTTGCCTTGTCCGCCTCCGGCAGCAGCTGGATGTGCGCCATCTCCATGGCCGCCACAGCCAAGGTGTGCCGGTCGCCATGGCCAAGCTACAACCGACCACGGCGACGGCGAGTTTGTGCTGGAACCAAGGGGGTTTGCTGGAACCAGGTATTTTTTTGCTGGATCCACCTTTTGTTTTGCTACAACCCCTTTTATTTTTTGCTACCATCCCCATTCGATTTTTGATTAACATCTTTGTTTTTTGTTTTTTGCTGGAACTGGTGCCCCGCTGTGCTGCAACCAGCTGGTGTATGTGCTACAAGGTCAGTGCCTCACCGGAGGAAGCTACATCCAGCGGCGAGGAGTGTTGCATCCAACGCCGTTCGATGTCGGGGAGCTGCAACCGTGCACGCCGGAGCTGCAACCGACTACTGGGGGAGCTGCAAGAGGGGTGGCGGCTTTTTGTCCATGCTTTTTTTTTGCCGAACCAATTTTTTGTTTTTGCTGGAACCCATGTATTTTTTTGCTGGAACCGAAATGATTTTTTGCTTCATCGGTGTAGAGCTCTCAAATGCTCATCTTGTTTTTGATGGAACCGTTTTTTGATTTTGCTTCAACAGACCACCGGACTTTGACCCGCTGTGAAGTTTTTTTGCTCGAAGAAATTTGCTGCTTCCAGATTTTTGTTGCTTGACACTGACCCGCAGCGAGCCGGAGACGCAGAGATGCTGCAACCAGCCACCTGAGTGCTACCATGGGCATCACCGGAAGCTAGATCAAACAAATTGTTTTGCTACCACTAACTCTTTTTTACTGGAAACAGCTCCAAAATTTTTGCTTCCACCATGCTCTGTTTTTTGCTGGATCCAGTTTCTTTTTTTGCTTCCACCATGACGGCGACCACCGGCAGCGACGACGGCGACCGAAGGCCGGCAGCGACCGGTGGGGAGGGCAGCGACAGGCGAGCGCGCGAGCGGTGCTTCGAGGCCGGGCGCATCGCTCATCCATGGCCGCGGGATGAAAGTTTTTTGTAAAAGAAAAGACGTCTGATGGAAGATGAGGAGAGAATCGTGCGGCTACGCGTTGTTCGATCGAATGTTGCTGGTACGACCGGCCCAAAGTTGGGCCGGTGCGCCGGCGCCTAATAGTGCCCTTTCAAAAAAGTGACTGATAACTACCAAAAAATTGGAATCTCATGACTAAAAACTACCACTTCCGGAAAATAGCCAGTTTAGAAGATTTAAACGTATTTATGACATGCGGGGCCCGTCTGTCAGGGCTGATGTGGCGGAAAAGTCAACTCCCTTTATTTTTTACCGTTAAGTTGACCGTTTTGACAGGTGGGCCCCACACGTCAGTATCTATCTTCTTCTTCCTCCTCCTATATCTCTCTTAGGCATTTCAACAAACACCTCGTCGGCGAGCACTGTTGTCGTCCAGGTCGCACACCTAGAGGCTGCCGAAGTCGACGATGACGGAGGCAGCGCCGGAGCAGGCGCGAGACGGCGAGCCGTCCACCAGGCGTCCCGCAGCCTTCCTGCTCACCCCGTTCCTCTCGCGCGCCAGCCCGAGGAGATCCCCGTCGTGACCCCGTCACCTCCTCATCTCCAGCAGCCGGCCTCCTCAGCTCCTCCGGCCCTTCAGGAACCCTCTCCGGCGAGCTCCGCTGACCAGCACCACCAGGCCATGCCTCTTCCCTCATCCCTCTGTTTCTCCTCCCTCCTCTCTCCATCTCTCTCTCTGACCTCCTCGCTCTTCCTCTCTTGTCCTGGACAGGAGGAACGGCGCCATGGCCGCCGCCCGTGCAAGCCCCTCCGCCGCCGGGATCTGCTCGCCTCTCCGCCTCCTGCCGTCCCCGTTGCCATTGGACTGCGCCGCTGCAGGCCGTGCAGTGCGAGGCAGAGCTGACCCGGAGCTGGTTCACCCGACGCTCGTGCTGGGGTCCGACGTGGTGTAAAGCGAGTAGACGGCCGGAGCTCCCCTGCTTCCGTCTCATGCACAAGAGGTGTTTGTTGAAATGCCAAAGAGAGAGAGGAGGGGAGGAAGAAGAAGGTTGAGGATGACGTGTGGGTCCCACCTGTCATAACTGTTAACTTGACGGTCAAAATAAACATAGTTGACTTTACCGCCACATCAGCCCTGACAGACAGGCCCCACATGTCATAAGCACGTTTAAATCTTCTAAACTGGCTATTTTTCGGAAGTGGTAGTTTTTAGTCACAAGATTCTAATTTTTTTGGTAGTTATCAGTCATTTTTTTTAAAGTGGTAGTTCTGTGGGACGCGAACCCAATAGTTGTAGTTTTTTGTCAAACACTCTGATTTTGTAAGTCTTGTCTAGATTTTGTCCTGGCTTCGTCTTATATAGGGGTGACGAGTCAAGGGAATACAGCAGCCACATCGCCATGTGTAGTAATAACGTCACAGTAATGACAGCCGCATCATCAGTAACTGAGCTTATACAGAAAGGAAGAAGAAGCAAGAAGCAGCTCGTAGAAACTCAAAGAAGCTAGCAGAAAATGTTTAACACTCTACTAGTTGATGTAGGAGAATGTGAGGAGATCTGAAAGGAATTGTAGAAGATCTGCCATTTCAAGCTACTCTTCTTTTCCCTATGCCTCCCATGTCTACTGGCTTGAAACGGACCAAAATCTCATTCTCGAGGCCCCAGACTATTGAGCGGGGTGTGCAATTAATGCCTTGTGGCCAACTCAATGGGAATGCTCCACCACCATCCCTTCTTGTTTTCTTTCTCCCCTCCCACTTATATTGTGATTCAAGAAGGGGGTTAGATGAGGCAAGTAGTAGATAGGCTCGAGTCACATGAGGGAAGTAGAGATGGATCTGAAGGTTTTTTTTTTCGAAAAGGGGATCTCCCCGGCCTCTGCATCAGAATGATGCATACGGCCATCTTATTAACGAAATAAAAGGTTCCAACAAGGTTCCAAAGTCTCCGACTGAAAAGAAATAAAAAGACAGCTCACACAGAGCTAAAGAGGCTGGGCACACAGACTAGCCAAGATAAGACGCCACAACCGGCTGGCTAAAGATAGATAGGTAAACTAATTGCCTATCCTATTAGATGACCTCCATCCAAACCGATTGAAGATATCCCGAGCTACCATCTCCCAGCGGATAGATCCAGTAACCAAATGCTCCCTGGCCTCCATCGGAGTGAGTAGCGACCATGAACGGATCACGGCCGTGGCTCAGAAAATAACCTGCAAAAAGTGAATACGTGATATTCGGTTAAAGACCAAATCATTTCTGCAAGTCCAGATAGTCCACAACAAAGCGCAAACTCCAACACGAATATGTCTCGCTAATTCAGGCTCAATCCCGGTGAGCCATGTCCCAAATAACGTAGTGACAGAATTCGGTGGAGTAATATTAAAAGCAATGTGGACCGTCCGCCAAAGTACTCTGGCAAACGGGCAATCAAAAAAGAGATGTTTGATCGTCTCGTCCCGATCACAGAAGCTACACCTCGTAGGTCCTGTCCAATTACGCTTAATCAAGTTATCCTTGGTTAAAATAACCTGTTTATGGACAAACCACATAAACACTTTTATTTTCAAAGGAACTTTGACAGCCCAAACATGCTTGGAGGTAGGAATGGAGCTCGAATTAATTACATCAATATACATTGATTTCACCGTGAATACTCCAGACCTAGTCAGTTTCCAGCGTAATTCATCGGGTTGTTGAGAAAGATGGACATCCATTAGTCTCCGAACTAGACGGAGCCAATCTTCCCAACGATTGCCCACTAACGACCGTCTGAATTGAATATTAAGGGGGATGGATTGAAACACCGTAGCAACGAATACCTCACGTCGTTGAACAATGCGATATAAAGACGGATATTGAATGGCCAAGGGTGTCTCGCCAAGCCAAGTATCCAACCAGAATCGTGTACTAGCGCCGTTGCCAATAACAACCTTTGTCCTATTAAACATAGATTGTTTGAGAGATGGATCTGAAGGTGGGTGTGGATAAATTTAGTGGTAAAGGAGGAAAGTATATATCACAGGAAGATGTGGAAAGTATATATCGCGAGAAGATGTCTCAACTTGAACTACATGTGAAGCAATTGGAAGAAGAAAGGAGACAAGGCTAGGTAGAATGCAACGCTTTAGAAGGTGTGAAGAACCTAAATAGGCAGGACTGGAGGATAAAGAGGTCATGGGGAGTGGATTGAGTTAAAATGTTCAACCAAATATATTTCACATGACCATGCATATAAGCTCAGTTCTCGCACATGGACATAGTACTCTTGTATCTAGTCTGGTATGACCCTCAATCAACATCAATAAACCTGATGCATGAATTTACCTATCTTATTTTATTTTGTTGTGTTCAATGGCGCCATTACTTAACCATAAATTTCTCCATTAGTGGTGCTCCATTACTTTTGTTGGCTGTTCATCAACCATCACACTATTTGGTATCGATGTGGATTGATGGTAGCTAATATGACTAGCCACAGGTGGTTCTTTCTCCCGTAGAGCTAGTGTCACATCTCGCTCTGGGTGAGCCACAGTGGCAGAGCCAGGATTTCTGACATGGGTATGTGGAGTCATTTTTTATTGCTGTACAATGATGTAATAAGGCATAAAAAAGTTCATAATAACAACAACAAAACTGTAAATTATTATTTGTGGCAACTGTGTCTCCAATTAATTTAAGAAAAACGTTTATTATAAGCCGGCTGATTTCTCGCGTCGTAAGTCTCCTCCGTTGTGCGACACGTGTTCCCGTGGGGCCAGCCCACCGCTCTTTCTCCAGCCTTATCCCCATCGATTCACCCGGACTGCATCTTTCTCCTCCTTCTAGCTAACTCCAGTCGCCGCCGTCCTCTCCTCTCCAATGCCAAATCTCGCGGCTGCACACCAGATTTCGCGAGCACGCCACTCCCGGCTGCTCTGATCCAGCCGTCGGAGCACCGCGAATCCTTGCAGCAGCCACCGGCTTGCTGCGCTCGCGGCGGTGCTGCTGCCGCCGGCGCTGCATATGAGGATGGCGGCGCTGCAATGGACGGGCGCTATTGTCGGCGGCATGACAAGTCAAGCATGGCGGCGCTGCTGCCACTGACGCTGCAATGGAGGGGGCGCTGTGTCGAGGACGGCGGCGCTGCAACGGCGCTGCATACGAGGACGGCGGCGCTGCTGCCGGCGGCGCGACAAGTCGATGACGGCGGCGCTGCAATGGAGCGGGCGTTCCTGCCGCCGGCGCTGCAAACGAGGACTGCGGCGCTGCTGCCGCGGGCGTTGCATACGAGGACGGCAGCGCTGCAATGAAGCTGGCGCTGTTGCCGCCGGTGTTGCATACGAGGACGGCGGCGCTGCAATGGAGCGGGGTTCCTGCCGCCGGTGTTGCATACGAGGACGGCGGCGCGACTAGTCGATGACGGCGGCGCTGCAATGGAGCGAGCGGCCACGTCGGTTGTCCTGCGAGGAGCCGAGGAGAGCCACCTCCGCGCTCACGCATCCGAGCATTGCGGTGACATGGGACGAAGCAACAGTGGCGTTTTAGTGACCTGCGCGTTGACCAAATCTGACGGCCAGGTTGAGATGATCGGAGGGCTCACGAGGCGGCTTAAGTTTCACACTTATCAACCGACTGATTTGTAGCAGTCGCCTTAATTTAATTACATTGCAAGAACAAGACAAATCATGTTAGATAGTGATGGTAGCAGCCTAGCAGGCGGACAGTCTTAGAAATTTAAATGTTCATAATGCTATTTGCAAAAAGATGGTCATAATGCAGAAATTTAGATGCATAAAATACATCTGATTTTTCTTCCACTTCTTCACAACTTTTATAGCGAGCCAATGCAAATCGTGGTCAAATTTAACTGGATACTACAATAGATTAATAAAAAAGTAAGCAATGAAGATAATCATCTATTCTCGACTACAATTTTGAGAAATCAAGATTAAGAAAAATAAATAGGACATTCACAAAGAACAATCAGACGACTTGTGCACGCCGCCGTTGCTGACTTGACTGCCAGATGCAGATGCGTCAACCCTAAAAAGAAAAGATGCAGATGCGTCTTGTGTGCTTTGTTGTGTCGCTGCAGAATGCGTATGCGGAGGAGGTGGGCAGCCGATCAATCGGGCGACAGGCGGCATGCTTTCCTTTTTGAGCCTTACTTGTCCTAGCATGCCTTCCTTTTTCTCTGTTATCAGGAAATTCTTTTTCGTTCTTGACAAGAATTTTTCCCGCTCAACGGAAATCCTCTTTGTATTGTTAACATAAAGTCTGAGGATGATGAACGCAATTTTTATTCGAAAAAACATAAAGTTGAGCTGTCAAGGGGATTTCGTGGCAATGCTCATGATTTGGGAATTTTGTGAACGCAATGCGCATGTGATAATCTAGGAATGATATGCACACATAGAAGGTCTTACCCATGTTCAGACCACCAGTTCTAGTGGTAACACCCTACTTCTCTAGGATGTTTTCTTTTGTATGAACAATTTGCACTACCGGAATCGCACCCTATGCCGACGGTCCTGGCCGTCGGCATAGCCCTGATTGGCCGTCGGGACAAGCCTATGCCGACGGCCCCCGTCGGCATAGGACCGTTGGCAACATATCCGTTGGCGTAGCCCGGGAGGCCGTCGGCATAGGCCCTATCCCGACGGTGTCCGTACATCTATGCCGACGGCCCTGGCCGTTGGCAACGTTACCTCCTAACGGCGGCCGCCGTCAAGTGCTGACCAACGCCTGCTCGCCATGTGGCAGGCCTAGGCCTAGCCGTCGGCATAGATTTAATCAATGCCGACGGCCATAGGCCTGCCACGTGGCAGCAACTGGGCTCTCCTGGGCAAGGCTATGCCGACGGCCTGGCCGTCGGCTTAGTATATATGTATGCCGACGGCCAGGCCGTCGGCATAGACTTGCCCGAGGAGCTCCCAGTTGCTGACACGTGGAGTCTATGCCGACGGCCCTGGCCGTCGGCTTAGTTTAAATATATGCTGACGGCTAGGCCGACGGCATAGATGCCACGCGTCAGCAACTGGGAGCTCCGGCCAGCCTAGCCGTCGGCATAGTTTGTATTTGATTTTTTTTCTTTTTTCTGTTTTTTTTCAAATCAATTCAATTCAGATATACAGCACATATCAGCAGATATATATGATGGAAATAGACATATAGAACACATCTAAGTATCATCCGTCACCATCACAACAATATATGCATAAGCATCATCATAATCAACATAAAGATAAGCATAAGCATATAAAGAAGCACGCAAGTCATCTAAAGGACCATCAAAGACCACAAGTTTATCATCATCACCACACACAAGTCATCTAAAGATACATAAGCATAAGCACACAAGTAACCAAAAGGCTTAAGCGCCAGGACGTCGAGCACCGCGGAGGTCGTCACCGCCAAGACCGCTGAAGCCCAGGTCGTCAGTGCTAGCGGCAGCGCTACCGCCAAGACCGCCTCCACCTCCGCCTCCGCCTCCATGGATCGGAGTGGTCGGGCTCCGTGACTCGGGAGTGCTGCGAAGACCACCGCCAACGGTTGATCCACCGGTTCCCTGGATGTTGAAAAGACATATTAACGGGATATATGACTGTGTTGAAAGGCATGATATGCTTTGAGTGAATAGATTGGGGATGAACTAACCGGCGAGGGGCCAGCGTTCTGTGCCACAAACTCCTCAAAGGTCAGCAACGTTGGTTGTGCTGGAGGACCCTCTGCTGATGGCCATTGAGGACACCTGCCGGCCGCCATTTCCTGAAAAGCGTGCTGCATCTGGCGATCCCTCTGCTGATGGTATGCATGAAGGCGGTCGTGCCACGCCATGGTCTCCTGGCGTGTGTACTCCATGTAGGCCTACAGTATGACATGATGAGACTCATAAAACTACTAAATGCGGAAAATAAAGGGAGCAATGAAGATAAAAGGGAAAATACTTACAGTTTGCTGCTCCTGAAAGAGGGACAGTGACGGTGCACTGCTCATGGGCGTGCTCGTGCGCTGGCTCAGGGTCGGGTCGATCCGACGGAGCTGTGTGTAGGAGATAGTAGGAGTGATCACAGCATCGAGAACCGCCTCCCGACCGTGCTCCTTCGGCCCCATGCCCACCACCACCCTTTCGTCCAGATCCGCCGCAATGGGGTCAGGTGTGTCAGGATGTAACGCCAGATACCCATCGGAGTAGGCCTTCTTCCTATGCGCGGTCTTCTTGCCGTAGTACTTGGGCTCGCCAGGCTTGGGGTCCTTCCGCGTATGGGCGATCTCCCACGCCTGCATGTGTGAGAGCGGCCGCTTCAGTTTCTCCTCCTGCACCACCAAACAGAGGTTAGTCATACATAAGAAAGTAATGGTAAATAGAAGAAGAAGAATGTTTAATGGGGTTAGTCATACATTAACTGCCTTGTGGAGATAGTGGTTTCGGTTTCCCTGAGCATGTACTCCCTCCTTCCCTCGGTTAGCCTTGTTTTTGACTCTCATAGCCGCCCAGGCTCCAGCCTCATCACACCAAAGATCCACCAATGCCGCCCAGGACTCGTCTTTTCCATAACACCAATTTGGTAACACCTACATAATGAAAGCATAATGGCATGTCAACACGAAACGGTGAAATGTACCACAAGGTAATGAAAGCATAATGAAAAATCTTTTATACTTACCTTCAAGAACTCGTCCCTCTCCAAGGTAATGCCCATCCTCCGCGCGTCTTCCTTGGTCATCTTCACACCAAGATAGTCGTGATGGTATGTCGAGATGGCCACATAGCGCACCTCGTACTGCATCTGGCGGGCCTTCTTCTTGCATTGGCGTAGCACGATCTGGTCCGCTCTGGCCCTGTGCTCCGGGAGAACTCGATAGAATTTCTACAATCATGCACGAAACAAGAATGGAAGAAGCCATGAGTTAAATCATTCATGAAACTAGAATGGACTTGTGCTTCTGAAGAGAACTCACCCAGAAAGTGGTGATCACGGCCTTGGCATGGGTCCCATGGTCCGCGTGGAGGGCCGCTTCCCAGTGCTCCCAGCTCGTGGCCAAGACCCGATGGTTCGGGTGCCTGACTGGATCCGGACAGTACAACCCCGGCCAGTGTAACTTCAGCAAGACGGTGATGAGGCCGTTGGGAATACGGACCCCTTTAGAATATATCCAGTTGCTGCAAAAGAATGAACTATTAGCATGTGACAAGCAAAATAAATAACAACCGGAATGAGCATGTGACAAGCAAAATAATGAAATTATTATAAAGTGGCACTTACTCTTTCCCCGTGGGCTCAATGAGCCACTTCTGCTCCTCAGTAGCAGGAACCTGCTTTGGTAGCTTTGCGTTACCACGCAGCCACCCCTTGTTGTCAACCCCCTCCCCGCCAGCACCATCATCCCCGCCACCACCCTCCTCCTCGCCTGCCTCCCCCTCCCCAACCTCCTCCTCATCCTCCTCCTCCTCGTCCTCCTCCTCCACCTCCTCCTCGGCCCCATCCCGAACCTCCTCCTCCTCGCCTGCCTCGTCCTCCTCCTCCTCCTCACCAGAGGAGGGTACCTCACTAGAGGAGGGTACCTCACTAGAGGATGGCCTCGAAGACAACACCCCTAAGTCGGTGAGGGTGCGCTCTTTCTGGCCGCGACCCCCTGTAGTGGCTCTCCCCCCACCACCTCGCCCTCTAGGGGCTCTCCCCCCGCCCCCTCCTCCTCTAGGGGCACCTCTCCCTCGACCTCCCTGTGAGGAGTCATCGTCAAGTAGCCGGGGGGGAGGATTACGTGCTCGACCACTCCGACTAGGCAGGCCAACGACCTTGCGTAGGAAACCCACGCCGTCGGCCTTCCCCTTGCCCATGTTCCACGAACCTGCATTGAAAAGAGAATAAGCAATTAGTAAATTAATGAAATGAAGGAAAAGGCATGATAATAAACACATTAATAAAAATGCATAAAAGGCATATTCCTAAACTATAGAAAAAAAGACTTGACACGTACATCTGCTAGAAACCATATGAATCATCACTGTTGTAACCTCTTTCTCGGTCCGTCTCATCATCACTATCAATCATATCATCTTCGTTGTCTGACGGAGGTGGAGGCTCTTCCTCGTCGTCAGCGTCTTCGTTTAACTTTTCTAGCATAAGTATGTCATTTTCATTGACAATGGTCTCACCATCATTCCGTGCTTCGTCGTCGTTTGGATCCACATCATCATCACCCAATGGTCTAGCGTCATCGTTTCTAACCACATCATCATCATCAGGTTGCTCTTGATAGAACACTCCCTCGTATGTCATGGGGTTAATGTTGTAGTAATCGTCTTCATTCGGGTTCGGTAGCTTACCATGTGGCGACACCTTGAACACAACTTCCCAACCCTTTAGGTACTCTTTCTGGCATGGGTAAGGCAGATAATATACTTGTGTAGCTTGGGTAGCCGCAATGAAGAGATCGGCTCCGGCATAGACGGTTGATGGTTTAACTTCGACCAAACCAATGGAAGGCGTATGTTTTACCCCCTCCCGCGGATCGAACCATCGACATTTGAACACAGGCAGACTTAGGGTCTCGCGCCCCTGGTGGAATTTAATCTCGTATATATTTTGTACCCTTCCGTAGTAGTCTACTGAATTTTGACCGGGGGTGTACACTCCGGTATTTATAGTTTTGGGATCAGGCCGGCTGTTCTGGTGATCCTCTGTATGGAAGCGATACCCATTCACATCATACTTTTTACATGTCATGACGGCAGGGTCAAAACCCATGGAAACCCATCTCAATTCATCATCCATAGATATGTTCGGATCTTTTCCCTACAAGTATAATTGAAATTGTTGCGTGCATTAGTTAACTAATAAATGTTGAACTAGGTATTTAATAGGGGAGTGTGGAAAATTACTTTCTCCATGAACCAAGCAACAAAATTTTTACGTCCAGGGTTTCCATGACGGAGAAGAGTAAGTGCCTCCGCCTCAGTAGGAGGATTCATTCCCGTCCATTCCTCTTGAACGAAATCACTAAAAAAAGAAAACCGGTGTTAGACCGGGACTAAGTGAACATAAAACATGATGATGTGGAAGACATAAAGGAATGGTGTAGTGGTATTACCTCATCCACACTTCCTCAACTTCCCTGATGTTGTGCAAGATATAGAACATGAGGTCCTCCCACTCTTGTCGTGGCATGTTATAAGGTTTCGAGGCCCCAGCCCTCCCACCTTGCGCGTTGAATAGATGGAGCTTGGGTTGATACTTCGGCTCTTCTATATTGTATCGAGGCACCTTGTTATGCAGATGGGGAACGTGGTCTGGATAGTATGATGTCCTGAGGTCTGACACCTCCTCTAGGATAACTGCCTCAGCTATGGAAGCTTCAATCTTAGCTTTGTTTCCACATTTCTGTCGGAGATGCTTGTTCTGTCTCTCAGGGCCGTACTGCCAGCGATTCTGCACAGGCCCCCCCAACAATACCTCGTTCGCGAGGTGCAGAATGAGATGTGTCATCGGTGTAAAGAAGCCTGGCGGAAAGATCTTCTCTAGCTTGACTATCAACTCCGGTGCCTTCTTATGCAATTTTTCAATCACGTCTTTACTTACTTCTTTAGCACAGAGCGTGCGGAAGAAATGGCTTAGCTCGGCAAGCACTCGCCAGACATGCTCGGGGACATAGCCTCGAACCATCACCGGCATTATCCGCTCAATCCATACATGGTAGTCATGACTCTTCAGGCCGGTCACTTTGCCCGTTGAAAGATTGACTCCCTTACTTATATTCGATGCATAACCATCGGTGAACTTCAAAATGTGTTTCAGCCAGATAAGTACTTCCTTTTTTTCTGGCGGTTTAAGGACAAAGTCAGCATCTGGCTTGAACCAGTTTTTTTCGACCGCCTGTGGGAGGCTTCATGTTCAGACGTGGTCTATCACAAATTCTCTGTTGATCGGCTCTAGCTTTAACGTTATCCTTCGTCTTATCAGGAATATTGAGGATCGTGTGGAAAAGGGACTCTGCCACATTCTTTTCGGTGTGCATCACATCGATATTGTAAGGAAGTTTGAGGTCCTTGAAATAGGGAAGCTGTGAGAAGGGGGTAATGTGAGTCCAGTTGTGCGTCTCACCATATCCCTCGAAGCCTTTGGCTTTGGCTTTGGCTTTGCCTTTGACTTTAGGCTGGAGAGCTTTTAGCTGAGCAAGAACATCTGCCCCCGAAAATGTTGGAATCTCGGTTACTTCATGAACAACCCGGCCTTTCGTGAAGTTCTTCTTGTCTTCCCTGTCTGGATGGTCTGGAGGGAGGAACTGTCGATGCAGGTCAAAGGCTACATACTTGCCACCCTTACTCAGCCAAATCATTCGCAGAGCCTGCATGCACACTGGGCATGGCATCTTCCCACTTGTACACCATCCGCAGAATAGAGCATAGCCGGGAAAGTCATGCATGCAATAGTGCAACCAAACTTTCATCAAGAAATTTCTCTGCAGATCCCGGTCGTATGTCAACGTCGGAAAGTACCAAGAATGGTGCAAAGCATCCACCAGCGGCTGCATAAACACACCCAATTGCTTCCCCGGATAATCAGGCCCCGGAATGATGAGCGACAAGAACATGGTCTTGCGTTGCATTAGGGCACCGGGAGGAAGATTGAGCGGAATTACAAACACGGGCCAGCAGCTGTATGGATTGGACGACATACCATATGGATTCAACCCATCACCTGATATGGCTATTCTGACATTCCCAGCCTCGGCTGCTTCCTCGGGGTATTCTTCATCGAACGACTTCCATGCTTCCCCTTCCGATGGATGTACGATTTTTTTGGATTGTACCTTATACCTTCCTTGTGCCACTTCATCATTTTGGCAGACTCCTTCGTGATGAAAAGGCGCTGCAGTCTTTTTATAAAATCAAGATACCGAAGAACCTTAACGGGGATGGTTAGCTGCTTTTTCTCACCATCCTCACCGACCACCTCAATGTACCGAGACGAACCGCACTGCCTACAGTACTTGTCATCCGCATACTCGTGCCTAAACAAAAGGCAATTCTTCGGGCAAACATCTATTTTCTCATAATCCATAGAGAGTGCCTTCATGATTTTCTTTGTATCGTACATGCTTTTCGGCAGTTCATGACCCTCAGGGAGGCTGTTAGCCCATACTCCCAAGAATGCTTCGAAGCATTTCTGGCTACAGCCGTACTCAGCCTTGACTGCAATCAGTTGCGAGATGGCATCCAGCTGAGATATTTTCGCACCCGCATAAAGAGGTTTCTTCGACGAGGCCAAGACCTCCAAGAAGGCCTTTGCGGTTGCCTCCGGCTCCTCCGGTTCATTCTCTGAAGGTGTCGCATTTCCCGTTTCTGCAACAATGACATCATCTAGCATGTCCCTGACCCCGTCGTCCTCATATCCATCGATGCGTTGTCGCATCACCTCCTCTCTACCACGGTCCTGCTCGGCTATGTTTATCGGCGGCATGTCAAAGTTTGGCATATATCCGTGCGTGCGAAGGTGCTCACTCATGTCCGTCTGATTTCTACGGTGACGTCTGGCACATCTCGCACAGGGGCATGGTGGGATAATTCTCATTGGACGACGGAATATCTCCTTCAAATACACATCGGTTTTCGCGATCCACTCTGATGTTACTCGATTCCGACGGATAAAACCACTGTACATCCACTGATTATCTGCCATCCTCTGCTTTTTTGCAAGCCACACAACATAATTAAGGATTCATTTAAATTAATCACATCAAATTTTCAGTTTCTACCGCGTTTAATCCACCTACATCTCTAATAGGTAAAGATGGGTCCTAATCCCACCCGAGGATGTGTAGATTGAGTACGTTCTCCATTCTACCCCGTTCCGAGACAAAATTTCGGCAGCACCTCCCCGCTGTTCTCCAGATACACGTCTCGGCAAATAGCCGAGAGAATGTGCTCCGGAGAACAATGGGGAGGCGCCGCCGAAATCCTGTCTCGGAACGGGGTAGAACATGGAGAACATACCCAATCTACACATCCTCGGGCTGTCCGTGGAAAACGCTGGACAATCCGAAAGAGCTGCGGTGATAAATATGCAATTGAATGCATATTTATCGATGCAACCCTTTCGGACGGGAGACGCCTAGGTTACGCCAGTTGACTTGAGAATGAAATCTAGTCACATGAAAAAGGAGGTGATGGATTTGTAGCTCACCCTCCGCTGTAGAGGAAGTAGTCGAACAGCAGAGGGATGCTCAGGGACCAACGCGTCGGACAACGGCCACTCCGGTGAAATGTGACACCACAAAGCCTGCAAATTCCACCGAAAAAACAACTTAGATCATCACATCTCAGTCAAGTGTCAAACTTTTGTCTTCTATTCTTTTAGCAAGATCATCACGACTATCATTTTTTAGCAAGATCATCAGATCTTAGTAAGTTTCAAAATTTTGTCTTCAATTATTTTATCAAGATCATTATGAGTATAAAAAAAAATAGCAACATCATCACATCTCAGTCAAGTGTCAAAATTTTGTCCAAAATCCATCCATCCATTCATATATCATTAACTTGACCAACATCCATTTATCAACATGACCTAACATTAAATTTATGACAAACAAACTTTCTAAAAAAATTCACCGACATTCCATCCCATCCACCATCTATGATTCTAACAACATTCATGCATCCATCTAACAAAAAATAATCCATACATCCATCCACCTAAAAACAGTAGCAAGAAGAACAAAAAACATACAATTTTTTATTTATTTATCTAACTATCTATCCATCCATTCATCTAGCAGCAGGGGAGCAAGGCAGCACCGGTAGGGGAGCAAGGCAGCAGCGGGAGGAGTGGCACGGTGGCGGGGGAGCTCACCGAGGGGGGGAGGTAGGGGAGCGGCGGGGGACGTGGTGGCGGAGGGGCCGGCGACGGGCGGTGGAGCGTGGGCGGCCGAGGCCTCCCCGGTGCTTACCAGCAGCAGAGGAGGGCCGGGAGGGCGCCGGAGTTCGCCGGAGCCACGGCCGCGGCCAGCTCACCAGCAGCAGCGGGAGGTGGGCGGGGCGGCGGGTGGAGGGGGCGGCCGGGGCTTGGGTGGAGGGGGGCGGACGGGTAGAGGTGGCGGATGGGGCGGCGGGTGGAGGGGGGCGGGTGGAGGGGGCGGCCGGGGCGGTGGGTGGGGGTCGGGGTCGGGTGGCGGCGCGGCGCGGGTGGGGGTCGGGGTCGGGCGGCGGGCGGCGGGTGGGGGTCGGGGTCGGGCGGCGGCGCGGGTGGGGGTCTGGGGTAGTTGAACGAGTGGCCACGGCGTGGCCCGAGTGGATAAGGGTGGATCTATGCCGACGGCCATGCCGTCGGCATAGGAGTGGTCCCCACCTGACAGCGAGAGGGCCATCGAGTGGATAAGGGTGGCTCTATGCCGACGGCCAGGCCGTCGGCATAGATAGGAGTCCTATGCCGACGGCTATGCCGTCGGCATAGATGGCAACTACTTTTTTTTTGAAAAAATAGTCCCACCTCGCCGAGGGAAAAGCAATTTGACCTGTTTAAATAGTTCACTAATCCATACATTATAAGCTCCGGTATTCATTAGACTTATATGAAGAAAATGGACAATTGCTGTGAACTTTTCAGTGCTCGGGCACCGGGCGTGCCCGGGCAGCCGGCCCGGTGCCCGAGCACTAAAAGGTTCACAGCAATTGTACATTTACAATGATGAATACCGGAGTTTTTAATCAATTCAATTATTACATTTTTAGATTCTTAGTTTACCGTCTGTATGGGACCCGGTACCCGGCACGTGGAGGGGGGAAACGGACGCGTCGGGTCTACACGGAGGGGATCTTGCTGTGGGTCTGGCCCGGATGTTGCTCCAAAGTGTTCCTATGGGCTGACCTACCACAACCGGGTGGATAGGTCCACTGCTTAAAGCCCGTCCGTGCAAAGTCAAAGGGCTAGATCCCGTGGTCAAACGCTACAGGGTTAGGCGGGACGGGGCCCCTGGGGGGTAGCAATGCCACCCGAGCGTCGCACCGGGCCCCCATACATGCGGGGTGGTGTGGTGGCATGTCCGAAGAGGCGGCACGCGTCTCCGGGGGGGTGCCCCCCTCACGAACGGCGATGACGCGGTAGTAGACGTTCTGCGGTAACGATGCGGCGTGAATATTATTAAATACTCGGAGCGCGATAAAATCATGAGTTTTTTACACGACGCGGGCACATGTGCTGTAGGACTGATGGTAATTTTTCATAATTGTTCGTGATGGAGTAGTATCTGAACAATTCCCTCTATGCGGATTGCTCTTCGCGTGTCTACGACTGTGGTCGGCAGCCTCCGGGGGCTAGCATGCCGCCAAATCTTGCGTAGGCGGCCTCTCACAAGTCTGGAAGTGTTGTGGCGGGTGCAAACGCCCGGCACACGTCTCCGGGGTGTGCCCCCCTCACGGACGGCGCCGCCGCCGGCACCTAGAGGTGGGAAACGGACGCGTCGGGTCTACACGGAGGGGATCTTGCTGTGGGTCTGGACCGGATGTTGCTCCAAAGTGTTCCTATGGGCTGACCTACCACAACCGGGTGGATAGGTCCACTGCTCAAAGCCCGCCCGTGCAAAGTCAAAGGGCTAGATCCCGTGGTCAAACGCTACAGGGTTAGGCGGGACGGGGGCACTGGGGGGTAGCAATGCCACCCGAGCGTCGCACCGGGCCCCCATACATGCGGGGTGGTGTGGTGACATGTCCGAAGAGGCGGCACGCGTCTCCGGGGGCTGCCCCCCCTCACGAACGGCGATGACACGGTAGTAGACATTCTGTGGTAACGATGCGGCGTGAATATTATTAAATACTCGGAGCGCGATAAAATCATGAGTTTTTTACACGACGCGGGCACATGTGCTGTAGGACTGATGGTAATTTTTCATAATTGTTCGTGATGGAGTAGTATCTGAACAATTCCCTCTATGCGGATTGCTCTTCGCGTGTCTACGACTGTGGCCGGCGGCCTCCGGGGGCTAGCATGCCGCCAAATCTTGCGTAGGCGGCCTCTCACAAGTCTGGAAGTGTTGTGGCGGGTGCAAACGCCCGGCACGCGTCTCCGGGGTGTGCCCCCCCTCACGGACGGCGCCGCCGCCGGCACCTGGAGGGGGGAAACGGACGCGTCGGGTCTACACGGAGGGGATCCTGCTGTGGGTCTGGCCCGGATGTTGCTCCAAAGTGTTCCTATGGGCTGACCTACCACAACCGGATGGATAGGTCCACTGCTCAAAGCCCATCCGTGCAAAGTCAAAGGGCTAGATCCCGTGGTCAAACGCTACAGGGTTAGGCGGGACGGGGGCCCTGGGGGGTAGCAATGCCACCCGAGCGTCGCACCGGGCCCTGATACATGCGGGGTGGTGTGGTGGCATGTCCGAAGAGGCGGCACGCGTCTCCGGGGGTGCCCCCCTTCACGAACGGCGATGACACGGTAGTAGACGTTCTGCGGTAACGATGCAGCGTGAATATTGTTAAATACTCGGAGTGCGATAAAATCATGAGTTTTTTACACGACACGGGCACATGTGCTATAGGAATGATGGTAATTTTTCATAATTGTTCGTGATGGAGTAGTATCTGAACAATTCCCTCTATGCGGATTGCTCTTCGCGTGTCTACGACTGTGGCCGGCGGCCTCCGGGGGCTAGCATGCCGCCAAATCTTGCGTAGGCGGCCTCTCACAAGTCTGGAAGTGTTGTGGCGGGTGCAAACGCCTGGCACGCGTCTCCGGGGTGTGCCCCCCTCACGGACGGCGCCGCCGCCGGCACCTGGAGGGGGGAAACGGACGCGTCGGGTCTACACGGAGGGGATCTTGCTGTGGGTCTAGCCCGGATGTTGCTCCTAAGTGTTCCTATGGGCTTACCTAACACAACCGGGTGGATAGGTCCACTACTCAAAGCCCGTCCGTGCAATGTCAAAGGGCTAGATCCCGTGGTCAAACGCTACAGGGTTAGGTGGGACGGGGGCCCTGGGGGGTAGCAATGCCACCCGAGCGTTGCACCGGGCCCTGATACATGCGGGGTGGTGTGGTGGCATGTCCGAAGAGGGGGCACGCGTCTCCGGGGGGCGCCCCCCTCACGAACATGGCACCGCATCGAGGGGGGGGGGCACACCCCGGAGACGCGTGCCGCCTCTTCGGACATGGCACCACACCACCCTGCATGTATATATGAGGGCCCGGTGCGACGCTCCTGTGGCATTGCTATCCCCCTAGGGCCCCCGTCCCGCCTAACCATGTAGCGTTAGACCACGAGATCTAGCCCTTTGACTTTACACTACGGGCTTTGACCAGTGGAACTCTCCACCCGGTTGTGTTAGGTCAGCCCATAGGAACACTTTGGAGCAACATCCGGGCCAGACCCACAGCAAGATCCCCTTCGTGTAGACCCGACGCGTCCGTTTCCCCCCTCCAGGTGCCGGCGGCGCCGCCGTCCGTGAGGGGGGGCACACCCCGGAGATGCGCGCCGCCTCTTTGGACATGGCACCACACCACCCCGCATGTATGAGGGCCCGGTGCGACGCTCCGGTGGTATTGCTATCCCCCCAGGGCCCCCGTCCCGCCTCTTCAGACATGGCACCACACCGCCCCGCATGTATGAGGGCCCGGTTAGACGGGACGGTGTACCTGGGGGGGGGGGGGGGGTAGCAATGCCACTAGGTGTTGCTTTGGGCCCTCATACGGTTGTGGAAGCGTGGTGGCTGGCGCAGGCACCCGGCATGCAGCTCCGGGGTGTGCCGCCCCTCACCGGCGTCGCTGTGGGGCACGGCGGCAGCAACGTCCGTGAGGGGGGCAATCGATATACCATCGGGGTATTTTTTTTGTTAGATAAGGCACGTTTATGTTGTGAAAAAAAGGAAAAAGTAAATAATATAAATAAAAAAAAAAAAAAAAAAAAAATAGAGGTATGCCGACGGCAAGGCCGTCGGCATACCTGCGCACACGGCCACGGATCGATGACGTGGCAAAGGGCGGGGATCGATGGCGTGGCAACATCCATGTGCCAGGAGTATGCCGACGGCCAGGCCGTCGGCATAGATTTGCCACCCCACGGACCGGCGAGCGACGCGGATCGATGACGTGGCGGGCGACGCGGATCGATGACGTGGGGGCTATGCCGACGGCCGCCGTTAGCCCGTCGGCGTAGACTGACGCCGTCAAAAGGCCGTTTCCGCCCGGGTAGCCGGGTCCACGTTCTATGCCGACGGGCTTATCTATGCCGACGGCCGCTGTAGGCATATTTCTCACGACGCCGACGGCTGAGCTTTGCCGACGGGGGCCGTCGGCATAGATGGATATACGCCGACGGCTTTTCTATGCCGACGGCTTGGGATGGTCCGTCGGGATAGGCCAATCTATGCCGACGGTGGCCGTCGGCATAGGTTCGGCCGTCGGCATCGCCAGTTATTCTGGTAGTGTTGGTTGCAGTATGCATCTCGTGATCTTGTAAGTTTTCTCTAGATTCTATGTTGGCTTCGTCTTATGTAGGAAGTGACAAGTCAAGGGAATACAAGAGCCGCATGGCCATGTAGTAACAACGTCGTAGTAAATGATGGACGTTACTGCTGACTTGATCGTGTCGCGATGTAACCAGACTTGATGGCACCGTTAGTAACGCCAGGCCAAGATGGCTATTGCAGCATTTTGAGTGCAATCCTATTTGAAGACGAAGGCAGTGATTTTTTCCAACTTGTATTTCCGGCCAAGGACGAGGGAGATTGCGTACCGATGAGACAATGGAACCTATGGTGTGTGCACATGCATGTCTTCCGAGATGATCTGTAGTCCAATCATACCTTGGCCATAGACAGGCTCCCTTGTCTGTGTTCCCAAATGATATTGATTGTTCAGATTTAGAAGAAAGAACGTGCTGAAGCTAGGAAGAGTCTCGTAGAAACTCCAAGAAGCTAGTAGATGATTTTTAAGACTCTACTAGTTTGTGTAGGAGAAAATGAAGAGATATTAAAGGTATCTGTCAAAGATCTGCCATTTCAAGTTACTCTTCCCTTCCCTATGCCTCCCATGTCTAGTGGCTTGAAATGGATTCCCCTCTTGTGAAGAAAAAAGAATATCATTCTCGAGGCCCTTGATCTCCCCTGATTCACTCCTTCGGGTTGCCCACCTCCAAGAGCAGGCCCAGGCTGTTGAGCAGGGTGTGCAATGCCTTGTGGCCAACTCAATGGGCATGTTCCATCACCATCCATCCTTGTTTTCTTTCTCCCCTCCCACTTATATCGTGATTCAAGAAGGGGATTAGATGAGGCAAGTAGTAGATAGGCTTAAGTCACATGAGGGAAGTAGATATGGATCCGAAGGTGAGCGGGGATAAATTTAGTGGTAAAGGAGGAGAGTATATATCACAAGAAAATGTGGAAAGTATATATCACGAGAAGATGTCTCAAGTTGAACTACCATGTGAAGCAATTTGAAGAAGAAAGGAGAGAAGGATAGGTAGAATGCAACGCTTTAGAAGGTGCGAAGAACCTATAAATAGGCAGGAATAGATGATAAGGATTAAGGGGTCATGAGGAGTGGATGGAGTTAAAATGTTGAAGCAGTATATTTCACCTGAATCGCCCCCCCCCCAGGTCGCTCCCGCTCGAGCGACTCTGGAGGCCCCCTGCAACCCTAGTCAACCGCTCCCCATCTCGATTCCCCTGGCCGCTGCCGCCGCCGGTGGCGGCGCCCGTCCCGCCGAACGGCGGAGGGCAGAGGAGGCGCACATCTACTATGTCTCGAGGTGGAGGAACACGGCGTAGGATGTGCGCGCGGGAAGGTCTGCGGGCGAGAAGATGAGGCGGTGGCGCTGGCCTTTGGCGGAGCGACTAGGTGGCTCTCCGGCGTGCTCATCCGTAGCGTGCGGGCGTCGGCAACGTGGACCCTTCCTAGGTTCGATCTGGGCCTGCAGGTCGCGGTCCGGATGCTGTTGTTCGCGTCAAGCGCGGGGCAGCGGCGCTGGGAGGCGGAGGCGCTGGGCCTGATCTGGTGCGACACTTGGTTTCTCTATCTGTTCAGCGCCGGAAGACCAATGGCGGCCTCGGCTTCTCCCCGACAGCAAGTTGGTGGCGTGGGGGCCGCTGGCTTGGGATTAAAGGTGGATTGGCCCTGCTCATCTTCTTGCACCAAGTATCAAATCTGAAGTCAGCCTCCTTGATCAGCCTGTTGATGAGTTCCGGTCTTCCTATTGGAGATCTCCGACAATGCGCCTTACGCCACTCGATATCTAGATTGGAATTGATCCGGTCATGTGCGCCCTCGCCTTCAGCCAGTGAGGTTTCATGAGGGCGTGGAGCGAAGCTTCGCCTTCTAGTTGATGTCATGGGACATGTCTAAATATAGATTTCCATGAAATTGATAGAGGTGGAGAAAGTTATGTGGTTATGATCGGAGGTTTATAATGGCGGAGATGTGTATTGGCTGCGATGAAGACTATGCAGCACAGGTTCTTCCTGTGTGTCGGGTGTTAGACGACTTGCAACACCAGCCTTGGCAAGAGGAGGTGGCAGCACAGGCGGGCTGCATTTTTTGTGGTGCTCCTTGAGTACCAAGTCGCGGTTTCCAGGGTGAAAACCCAAGGTCTGGCCTTTGTTTGTTGTACTTGGCAATGACCTTATTGAAGGGATTGTTTTGGAAACTTGGACTTTCTCCGGGGTGAAAACCCAGGTTCTTCGATCGGGCGACGACAACGTTTGTGCATTGTTTCCTTCTTGGAGGCGTTGCTTTTGGAGAATCACTTTTGTAGTCCAGGTGTTGTCTTCGATGGTGGTTAGAGTGCTGCTGTTGCGAGTTTTTCATCACCGTGATGGGGGTCTTCGTTTTCTTTTTCTCTTTTTTTTTTATTTTCTTCTTGACTGTGTGCATCCTTGGTGTCTTTTTGACATTTTGTTGGTGCAGAGGCTGGGTGTAATTTGTATCTTCGCGATATTATATATTCCCTTTATCGAAAAGTATACTTCACATGACCATGCATATAAGCTCAGTTCTCGCACATGGGCATTACTCTTCTATCTAGTTTGCTATTATATTTCATAAACCCTCAACCAACATCAATAAACCTGATGCATGCATTTACCTATTTTATTTTGTTGTATTCAATTGCGCCATTACTTCACCATATATTTCTCCATTAGTTGTGCTCCCTTACTTTTGTTCATTGTTCATCAACCATCACACTATTTGGTATCCATATGGATCGATGGTAGCTATATGACTAGCCACGGTTGTGTCTTTATTCAGTAGAGCAAGTGTCACATCTCGCTCTGGGTGAGCCATAGTGCAGAGCCAGGATTTCCGACATGGGAATGTGGAGTCAAATTGTTTTTTTGTTGTACAACGATTCAAGACATAAAAAAGTTCATAATAATAACAACGAAACTGTAAATTATTATTTGTGGCAACTGTGTCTCCAATAATTTAGTTACATTGCAAGAACAAGATGAATCATGTTAGATAGTGTGGTAGCATGGTGGTAGGTCTTAGAAATTTAAATGGTCATAATGCTATTACCAAATAACGGTCATAATCCAGAAATTTAGATGCATAAAATACATCTTGTTTTTCTTCCACTTCTTCACAACTTTTGTAGCGAGCCAACGAAAATTATGGTCAAATTTGACTGGATAATACAATAGATTAATAAAAACAAAACTAAACAATGAATATAATCCTCTATTCTCTACTAACAATTTGGAGAAATGAAGATTAAGAAAAATAAATAGAACATTCACAAAGAACAATCAGAGGATGGTTGACTTACGCACGCCGCCGTTGCCACTTGACTGCTAGATGCAAATGCGTCGTGTGTGCTGTGTTGTGTCACTGCTAAGTGCGTACGCAGAGGAGGTGAGCAAGCGACACGCAATCAATCATGGTTTTCTTGTGTTTGTTGTGAGAGATTACTCAAATATATTGTTTTGACTATTTGTTACATCAACCATCAATATTAAAGTTTTGTGTAATTTACTCATAGTGTAATTGAACACGATGACATAAAGTGACATCTTTATTCGAGAGAGAGGAGGTTAGAGATGAAAGTGACTTCCATTTGTTTCTTGCTTGCTATCCAATCCTTTGCTAGTCCTCGCAAGAAAACCATGAATCGTGTACTCCGATACTTTAAACTACGACCGAATCATGCAGATAGGCTGCCAGACATCGTGATCTAGTATCACTTTGTTTATAGCTGTAGCATTGCCAAAATTCTATGTGGTACTGTGGTGCCGTAATACAAGTCCAGCTTTGAAAGCTGTGCTGCTCAGCTTTCTGTGTCTCGACCCAGACATCGAACTGAGTCAACAAGCCTTTCTGATTCCTCTCATTCCAATGAGCAAGACTCTATACATGAATTATATTATCCTAGATTGTTTTCTCTCTTGTATTTCTACTAGCTAGCTATTGTATTATATGGATGGGTATGAGAAGTGACAAGAAGAAAGCAATGCTACAGCCTCTTATATCATGAGCGTTCGAGTAAGTGTTGCAATAACATGCAAAGGAAAATGTACTATGACGTTAATTCAATGCAAGATTCCTGCTCTATCTACTACCATTGTTCATTGAAGATATATCATAAGCTCATTTGTTGGAAGAACTTAGGAGTCTTGTACCAAACCGTATGAACGGGACTGAAAATGGATTTTTTTAGAAAAGGAGGATGACCCCCTGCCTTTGCATCTGGGAGGTGCATGCGGCTATTTTATTGATTATTCTCGAGGACCTTACAAAGTAGTACAACAATATGCCTGAATCCGCCATCTTGGCAATATCTGCCGCTACTCCAATCCATATGATGAAGGGGTGCAAGCAGGGCCAAATATCCAGACCTCTCACCTAAGCCTAACATCAAAAGCCGGAGGCCCCGACCGAGCCACATACCGGGTCCGGGTCACAAACCGGTCCGACGCACTCACATGTGTCGTCGCCGCCATCTTCCACTGGTCCATCTTCAGAGCAGATTGAGGTGCCAACCTTGGCAGGTAACTCCGCCATCGTCGCCACTATGACGCCAAACGACGACCTCCACCTACGCGAGTCCATCTCCAAGCAACGGACGCAGATCCATGCTAGGATAGGGTCGCACCACCGCCGTCGCCCACCACCCACAAGCGCCACCACCCCAAGGTTCCCAAAGCGGCGCCTTCAAGAAGGGAACGGCGCTGTGAGCACCATCGCCGCCAAACAAAGTTAGGGCTTTCGCCCGGGAGACCTAGGGGAAGGGGAAGTGAGGGGATCAGTCCATACCGACGCCTCCAAGGAGGGGAACGGCGCCCTCAGGCGTTGCCGTCGACGCGGCCGGCCATGGCCGACCAGGATTTCGCCTGAACTAGATCTCCGCCACCAGCAGCGCCTCCTGTACAGAACTGACAACCCAAGGAAGCGCCGCCCGACGAGGATGGCCCGCACGACGAACAGGGGACGAGGGGAGGCGCTAGATCGCACGCACCGGCCACCGCAGAAACCGCCGCCGGCCGCCAACGACCACCGGATCCCGCCGCACTCGCGGCCGGGACGCCAGATCCACCGCCCGCACAGCTGCTAGCCGGCCGTGCCTTGCCAATGGAGCCGCCGCTCCAGATCCGGAGTTCCCCACGTAGAGGCAGGGCAAATGAGGTCCCGCCGCCACCATCCTTGGCGCCCCAGGCTTGCCCGGCGGCTGCCTCAGGCGGCGGCGAGGAAGGGAAGAGGAGGAGGGGAGGCTAGGGAGGAGGAGGGAGGAGGAGGGAGGAGGAGGACGGGTGGCTAGGGTTGGGAGGGAGGAGGAGGAGGACTGAAAATGGATGAAGCTCTGATGTTACTCTCATTGGTGTCGTGTATATGTAGTTGGAGGTAATATCTCATACAATGTCGACCAAAGACACTTCTCACCTTTTTGGACAGTATAAGCAGAGAAGTAATAAATATGTGTACACTGTTGGGAGACGGTAGAACGGGATACCTACATCCGGTTTGGATAGTGGTTCAACAATAGGATAGGTGTATAGTCATCTAATCCTATTTATGCCGGTTGTGGCAATGTTTTTTTTTTTCAACTTATTTTGAGATCTTGTATCGAACTACGTACTTTGATTAAAATATGGTTGCATGCATCATTTTATGTAGAGACCGGGGGCAATCCTCCTTTTCGAGAAAATGCCACAATCCCATAGGTTGCTGTAACCAAAGTACCACAACCTTGTAAGTGAATTGTAGCATAGACTCAGACCTGGAAGGCAATAAAGCATGCAAATAAGAATCTGGTTTTCGCTACCGCTACTAAGACAAAGCAAGAACCAAGCTCCTGTTCATCTCAGCGTGGTTGATGTGGTTCTATTATGCATCAACACAAATTTTTCTGAACTATACGGTGCTGCTGGAGAACATGTATCTCACTCTATACATCCTACATAGTCAGTTTCTGCTTTTGGTAACTCTCATTCCTATCAGATTGTTAACTTCAATTATCTTAAACTTGCTCTTTGTCTTGTATTATGCTAGTTATGTAGTCCCCTGTATGGAATGGGCATGTATGTAAGTGATAGAGGAAAAGCTAAACCTCTTGTATTGGGAGCTTCTGAGTAGGTGTTGAATGTTATATAACACAAAAAAATGTCTTTAACATTAATTCAATGCGAGATTTCTGCTCTGCCTAAGCTAAGATATATGTTTGAAGAATGGCTGTCGACGTGCCCTGATTCTTAGCATGACTGATATGCCATGTACCAAAGCAACGACTTCGGCTTGTAGACCCCAACAAAGGAGTTAGTTTGAATAGCTCCAGAGGCCATCTCGTTACTAGTTACTATTCGACCGATACAGAAAACAAATAGTTCCAGTACAATACATCCATACAAACCGAGCCACTCGTGGAGGTTCACCAAAAAAAAGGCTCCATCAAAGTTAGTGTTGTTGTTGCTGGACTATCTTGCACATACTAGGCTGCTAATAGACAACGTGTGCCTCCTTGTCAACTCACACATACTTCTCGGACACTTTTGGACTATCTTACACATACTTTGGGAAACCCCATAGTATTTTATTTCTTTCTTGCTTGTTATCCTGAAAGGCAGCTTTTCAGCATATAGTTGTACCCTGATCCTTTAAGCCATGATTGATGTTGCAGACAGGCTGCCAAACATCATGATCTGTTACTAATTCAGTCACAACATCCGCAGCTTCTGATTCCTCTCATTCCAATGGGCAAGGCAATGTGAGCTTCGTAGCTATTGTACTATATGGAAGGCTATGAGAAGAGACTGGAAGAACAGAATGCTACACTTCCTCTTATATCATGACTTAATGAGCTTTTGAGTAAGTGTTGCATGCTGTAAATGTTAATTCAATGCAAAGGTTCCTGCTCCATCTACTATGGAAAATGCATCATAAGTTCTTGTTGGGGGTTTCTTTTTTAGATGTTGTTGGGAGAATTTACTAATATTACAGACGACAATTTTCCAACCAGGCTCGCACCCCTTCCCGTTAATTTTTCAATCAACGAAATACATCAGTCTGTTTTGAGTCTTTTTCATCCACTAGCGAAGAACCATACCAAAATGAAACATCTACGAGCAACAGGAGACCGAACGGGGGGAGCGAGTTGGCGCACCGTCAGGAAGCCCACCGCAGGATGACCCTGAAACGGATCATCCCACTAGTAGAAAACAGGGCTTTGGTTCGGGCCTGGCCAGCCCATTAGTCCCGGTTTTGCACGAACCGAGACCCATGGGGGGCATTCGTCCCGGTTCGTGAGCCCAGGGGGCCGGCAGGGGCCTCGTGGGCATTAGTCCCGGTTCGTCTGGACCCATTTGTCCCGGTTCTAGGCACGAACCGGGACCAATAGGCCTCGCTCCTGGCCCACAGCCATTGGTCCCGGTTCGTGGCTCGAACCGGGACAGAAAGGGGAGCTTTAGTCCCGGTTCCAGCCACGAACCGGGACAAATGAGTTGCCTATATATACCCTAGCAGAGCACTCCACAGTGCTCTGTTTTTTGCTGGCCGGCGAGGGGAGGGAATTTGGGTGCTCTAGCTCACCTCCTATGCACATGAGGTGTTCGATGAAATGCCCAAGCCACACTAGTTAAGCCTTCTCCTCTCGAAGCTCGACCTCCAAGCTCCATTTTTCCCGAGATTTGTCTAGGTTTAGCGGTCCGTCACGCCCCGTCCCCGTCTTCACTGCCGTCGATCGCCCGCGCCGATCTCGTCGCCGACACCACCGTGGTGAGCCTCTTGTTCTTATCTTCTTTCTGAAAGAAAAAAATTGTTACTTTAGATAGATACTTGTCTAATTTTCTTACTTTTGACACACATAATTATATATAATGCACGCAGATGAACCGGCAATGGATGTACGGTGACAGACACACCTCCGAGTACATTAAGGGCGTGCATAATTTTCTCGAAGTGGCTGAGGCAAACAAGCAGAATGGTTTTATGCATTGTTAAGGAAATCGTTAACTGGTAGCTGCTCGGTTGGCTGGCGAGAAAAGGATTAATCGGCTAATCGGCAAGTTAATCGGCCATTTAATCAATTAATCGGATGATTTTCGGTTTATCGGCTACTCGGTGACCCTATGAGTAGGGATTAATCGGCAAGTTAACTGGTTCATCGGATGAATTCTTGAACAAGGGTTTTATGTGTTGTCCATGCCCTAATTGTGGGAATACGAAGTCTTACTCTGACCAGAAAATCCTTCACACCCACCTGCTTTATAAGGGTTTCATGCCACACTATAATGTTTGGACGAAGCACGGAGAAATAGGGGTTATGATGGAAGACAGCGAAGAAGAAGAGGACGATGACAATTATGTGCCCCCTAAATACGGTGATGCTGCAACGGGGGAAGCTACTGAAGATCAAGAGGAACCAGATGATGTGCCCGATGATGATGATCTCCGCCGGGTCATTGTCGATGCAAGGACACAATGCGAAAGTCAAAAGGAGAAGCTGAAGTTCGATCGCATGTTAGAGGATCACAAAAAAGGGTTGTACCCCAATTGCGAAGATGGCAACACAAAGGTCGGTACCGTACTGGAATTGCTGCAGTGGAAGGCAGAGAGTGATGTGCCTAACAAAGGATTTGAGGAGCTAGTGAAAATATTGAAGAAGAAGCTTCCAAAGGATAACGAATTGCCCGACAGTATGTACGCAGCAAAGAAGGTCGTATGCCCTCTAGGATTGGAGGTGCAGAAGATACATGCATGCCCTAATGACTGCATCCTCTACCGTGGTGCGTACGAGGATTTGAACGCATGCCCGGTATGCGGTGCATTGCGGTATAAGATAGACGAGATGACCCTGGTGATGTTGACGGCGAGCCCCGCAGGAAGAGGGTTCCTGCGAAGGTGATGTGGTATGCTCCTATAATACCACGGTTGAAACGACTGTTCAGAAACAAAGAGCATGCCAAGTTGATGCGATGGCACAGTGAGGACCGTAAGAAACACGGGAAGTTGAGAGCACCCGCTGACGGGTCGCAGTGGAGAAGAATCGAGAGAAAGTACTGGGCTGAGTTTGCAGGTGACCCAAGGAACGTATGGTTTGGTTTAAGCGCGGATGGCATTAATCCTTTCGGGGAGCAGAGCAGCAATCACATCACCTGGCCCATGACTCTATGTATGTATAACCTTCCTCCTTGGATGTGCCTGAAGCGGAAGTTCATTATGATGCCAGTTCTCATCCAAGGCCCTAAGCAACCCGGCAACGACATTGATGTGTACCTAAGGCCATTAGTTGAAGAACTTTTACAGCTGTGGAATGGAAACGATGTACGTGTGTGGGATAAGCACAAACAAGAGGAATTTAACCTGCACGCGTTGCTGTTTGTAACCATCAACGGTTGACGCGCTCTCAGTAACCTTTCAAGACAGAAAAACAAGGGATACCACGCATGCACGCACTGTTTAGCTGACACCGAAAGTAAATACCTGGACAAATACAGGAAGAATGTGTACCTGGGCCATCGTCGATTTCTTCCGACCAACCATCAATGTCGAAAGAAAGGCAAGCATTTCAAAGGCGAGGCAGATCACCGGAAGAAGCCCGCCATGCGTACCGGTGATCAAGTACTTGCTATGGTCAATGATTTACACGTAATCTTTGGAAAGGGTCCCGGCGGACTAGCTGTTCCGAATGACGCTGAGGGACGCGCACCCATGTGGAAGAAGAAATCTATATTTTGGGACCTACCCTACTGGAAAGACCTAGAGGTCCGCTCTTCAATCGACGTGATGCACGTGACGAAGAACCTTTGCGTGAACCTGCTAGGCTTCTTGGGCGTGTATGGGAAGACAAAAGATACACCTGAGGCACGGGAGGACCTGCAACGTTTGCACGAAAAAGACGGCATGCCTCCAAAGCAGTATGAAGGTCCTGCCAGCTACGCTCTTACCAAAGAAGAGAAGGAAATCTTCTTTGAATGCCTGCTCAGTATGAAGGTCCCGACTGGCTTCTCGTCGAATATAAAGGGAATAATAAATATGCCAGAGAAAAAGTTCCAGAACCTAAAGTCTCATGACTGCCACGTGATTATGACGCAACTGCTTCCGGTTGCATTGAGGGGGCTTCTACCGGAAAACGTCCGATTAGCCATTGTGAAGCTATGTGCATTCCTCAATGCAATCTCTCAGAAGGTGATCGATCCAGAAATCATACCAAGGCTAAGGAGTGATGTGGCGCAATGTCTTGTCAGTTTCGAGCTGGTGTTCCCACCATCCTTCTTCAATATCATGACGCACGTCCTAGTTCATCTAGTCGACGAGATTGTCATTCTGGGCCCCGTATTTCTACACAATATGTACCCCTTTGAGAGGTTCATGGGAGTCCTAAAGAAATATGTCCGTAACCGCGCTAGGCCAGAAGGAAGCATCTCCATGGGCCATCAAACAGAGGATGTCATTGGGTTTTGTGTTGACTTCATTCCTGGCCTTAAGAAGATAGGTCTCCCTAAATCGCGGTATGAGGGGAGACTGACTGGAAAAGGCACGCTTGGAGGGGACTCAATAATATGCAGGGACGGGCATTCTTGGTCTCAAGCACACTACACAGTTCTACAGAACTCTACCTTGGTGACCCCGTATGTCGATGAACACAAGAACAGTCTGCGCTCCAAACCCGGAGCAGTGTGACGACTGGATTACATGTGAACACATCAGGACTTTCAGCAGTTGGTTGGAAACACGTCTCAGAGGTGACAACACTGTTTGTGATGAGCTGTACTCGTTGTCCAGGGGACCATCTTCGACTGTATTGACTTACAAAGGATACGAGATAAATGGGAATACATTTTACACGATCGCCCAAGATCAAAAGAGCACCAACCAAAACAGCGGTGTCCGCTTTGATGCAGCAACCAAGAGGGGAAAGGACACATATTATGGTTACATAGTGGACATATGGGAACTTGACTACGGACATGATTTTAAGGTCCCTTTGTTTAAGTGCAAATGGGTCAATCTGTCAGGAGGCGGGGTACAGGTAGACCCACAGTACGGAATGACAACAGTGGATCTGAACAATCTTGGGTACACTGACGAACCGTTCGTCCTAGCCAATGATGTGGCACAGGTTATCTATGTGAAAGACATGTCTACCAAACCGAGAAAAAGAAAAGATAAGGAAGCGAATACATCATACGATGAGCCAAAGCGCCACATAGTTCTTTCAGGGAAAAGGGACATCGTGGGAGTGGAGGGCAAGACAGACATGTCTGAAGATTATGAAAAGTTTCATGAAATTCCTCCCTTCAAAGTCAAGACTGACCCAAGCATCCTGATAAACGATGAAGATTATCCATGGTTACGGCGCAATAAGCAAAGGACACAAGCGAAGAAAAAGTGAAGACTTTCTCTCCACAACTATTATGATGATACCATGCCAACTTTCAACCTTTTCGTAGTTCATCTGAAATGCCTGTTGTAACAGATGAGTTTCCGTATGAAACCCTGATATCTCGAAACAGATTGTCCGTTTTGTACACGAAGTGCAACCAGTTTTTGCCATAACCCTCTCAACTTTTCAGCACATGCTATGTGGGTGAAATGATGATACCATGCCAACTTTCAACCTTTTCGTAGTTCATTTGAAATGCTTTTCAATTTCAGGGTCTTATAGCTCAAAAAAACCAGTAAATGCATGAAAAATAACAAATGAAGACAGAAAGTGTTGAAAATTGATGATGTGGCTTTGAATGTTGCATTTTGAACACAAAAGAAGTCTGGAGTTGTAATAAGTTATTAAAAATAAAAGAGAGGCGCAATGCTCACCTGCACGTTGCTTAGCTTCAGGCCTTGAGGAAATAGTGTAGACTGCACGGAGCTATGTGTAGTTTTCGTCCGAAACCCTGATAGCTCCGTGCAGTCTACACCACTTCCTCAAGGCCTGAAAGCTAAGCAACGTGCAGGTGAGCATTGCGCCTCTCCTTCATCGTCTCTGCACTCAGGGCTTATAAACCGCTGCGAGTGCCTCTCGCTTGGCGAGGTGGGACTAAAAAACAACTGCAGAAAGAATCAACTAAAAAACTCTTTTACCGGTTCATGCCACGAACCGGTACTAAAGGTGCTCGTGGGGCCCCAGCCTTAGAACCGGTACCAAATGAAATGCCTTTGTAACAGCCTTAGAACCGGTACTAAAGGAATCAACTAAAAAGCTTTTATAAACCTCTAGTATTATTGAAATTAAAATTATATAGAATTTATGCAACTAAAATTATCAAAGTATTTTCTGTTCAAAACATTAAAAGCAAAAAGAATGGTCATAAAATAAATACAAAAAGCAAAAAATAAAATAAAATAAATAAGTATAAACAAAATAAATTTTCATAAATAAGTAGAAACAAAATAAAATAAAAAATTAGAAACAAAATAAAATAAAATAAAATAAACTTTTATAAAATAAATAAGTAGAAACAAAATAAAATAAAATAAACTATAGAAAAATAAAATAAACTACAGTAAAATAAAATAAATAAAAATAGCAACAGTAAGTATTTTGTACTAAGTAGAAACAAAATAAAAAAATAAAGCAACAAAGAAAACAAAAAAATGGAAAAAAATGCCACCTACTGGGCTACCACGGCCTGAATACGACTAGAAACCCACCCATGAGCCAGGATTCAGGCCCGTGAAGGCCCAGTAGGCCCACAGGCAGATACAGTTTGTTTAGGCCCGTAAGCCTGCATTTGAGAGGAGCTCGAGAGGGCAGCGGGAGTGGGGCTTATAAACCACTCTCGAGCTCCCTCAACTAGCGAGGTGGGACTAAACTTTCGTGCCGCGACGCGGGCAGCACAAGGCCTTTAGTCCCGGTTGGTGCCACCAACCGGGACTAAAGGTGTGCATTGGTACCGGTTCATGGTACCAACCGGAACCAATGCCCACCCTTTAGTCCCGGTTGGTGCCACCAACCGGGACCAAAGGTCTCTGCTTTCCTCCCTTTGGGCTGCTGAAAAGAGACCTTTGGTCCCGGTTGGTGGCACCAACCGGGACTAATGGGGGGCATTGGTCACTGTTGGTGGCACGAACCGAGACCAATGCTCTGTCTATATAATCAACACTTGTGAAAATTTTTGTTCAGTTCTTCGATCCCGCCCCGACGACGACGCCAGGCTGCCCCTATGACTCGCCGTCACCATCGTCGCCCTGCCTCCGACGTCGTCCCGTGCCGCCCCGACGCCGTCGCCGCCCCGCGCCACCCCTGCCCCGACGTGGCCGCCCTCTGCCCCGACCTCGCCGTCGCCGCCCTCTACCGCGCCTCGTCGTCGCTGCCCTGTGAGCCCTCCCTTCCCCCGCGCCGCCGCCCCTGCCTGCTCTGCTTGCCGCCCGCCGCCGCCACCGCCCCGGCCTGCTCTGCTTTGCCGCGCGCCGCCGCCGCCCCGGCCTGTTCTCTGGTGCTTTTTTTCATACACTTTTTTCATTGATGTATGTATGGATGTTGTATGTATATGTATATATATGCAGATGTACGTATGTCCATGGATATGTATGCATTGATGTATGATTTTTTTTTGTTCATAGAATTTTTTTTGTCAATTTATGTATATGTTCATATATATATGTGCATTCTTAGAAAAAAAATTGTGTTGCAAAAGTTACATTTAAGGTTAGTTGATTTAGTGCATTTTAGGTTATTAGTTGTACTGTTAGTGCATTTTAGGATAGTAGATTCTAGGTTAGTGGATCGTAGAGGAAAAGTAAAATAATGAAAAGGAAGAAAAGAGGAAGAAGGAAGAAGGAAGAAGAAGAAAAAGAAGGAGAGGAAAAAGGAAAATAAGAAGAGGAAGAAGGAGAAGAAGAAGGAGAAGAAGAGGAGAGGAAGAAGTGGAGAAATAAATAAGAAGAGGAAAAAAGAAGAAGAAAAATGAGGAGAAGAAGAAAGGAATAGAGTAGAAGACGAAAAAATATTTATTTTTTCTTCTTCTCCTCTATTTCTTTCTTCTTCTCCTCATTTTCTTCTTTTTTTCTTCGATCTTCTCCTCTATTCCTTTCTTCTTCTCCTCTTTTTTTTCTTCTTCCTCTTCTTATTTTTTATCGGGTATGTCGTTGTCGATATACCCCCTTCCCGATAACTTCGACATGAGGGGGGGGGGTCGATAAATAATAGAACTAGTTAAACTAGTTTATTTTTAGTAAGTACTACTTTATTTTATTTATAGTAAGTGCTTAGTAGTTGAACTAGTTGATTTAATAAAACTACTTTATTTTACTATAGAAGTAGTTTATTTTTAGTAAGTACTACTTTATTTTATTTATAGTAAGTGCTTAGTAGTTGAACTAGTTGATTTAATAAAACTACTTTATTTTACTATAGAAGTAGTTTATTTTAAGCATGAAAATTAATAGAACTAGTTTATTTCTTTAGTTCAAGCAATTATTCCCGCATCGACGTCGACGATGCCTATCCCTCATCCTCGTCGTCGACTCGGCGGAGGAGGCCTGCTTGATCAGAGGGGCATGTCTGGGACTGGGCTCCGCCGGGCTGGTATTGGGAGGTGCTACCTTCCGGGGGTCGTAGGTTGGTGAGGAGCCAGCCCGTCGTTGACCCGATCCTTGTTTGGTGGCGGTCGCGTGGGCCAGTGACGGTGCCGAGGCTTCCGGACACCGCGGAGGTGGTACGTCACCGTGTCAGCGAGGAGGACGAGCACGTCCGTCGCTACATGGTTGTGTTGGAGGGCAGGTTCGACAATACCTGGTAGGTTCTTCAGGGATCTCACTGGAGCTATGATCCTGTGATGGTTCCTTCTCTTTGGGTGTCCACCGCCCGCGCCGATACCCGTCGGGCACTACGGTTCTAGCTGTATTAGCGATGTTATATGTATGATAGTATTCGAGGTGTATTAGTGATAATATTCGACGATGTACGGACGCAAGAGATGATGTAGTTTTGCTTATAATTGAATGCATGCTAATTTGGATACTACTTTATTTTACGATTTGGTTTTGCTTATTGAATGCTCAAATTGGAAAACAACTCCTACTTTAAATGCTAAAATTGGAGAGCACTATGCAAGGCGTATGCATTTGATTAGTTGATAGCTTATAGGGTTTTTGCTTTTGCAGAAATCTAGGAGCCCCCTCCATCATCCCCGCCGTCGTCCCCGTCACCGACCCCCCTCCGACCTCGAGGTGAGACCAGCCAAATCTCCATGTCAATATGAGTCCTATAAGATATTTTGAAATGTTTTTGCTCATATTTTCAACCATTGAAATGTAATGGCCATCAAGTTTGAATGCTCATATGATGTAGATAAAAACATGTATATTTCCGTTCCGGCAAATTTCAGGGGCTCGATATGTCCTTTTTTAGAAAGATAATTAAACAATATTTTGGGTTGACTTTAAGTCTGTCGAGTCTCCACCATATATGAGAGGACGAAGAATCCCGACTGTTGTCGTGGGGGTAGCTTCTCCTTCGTTCCCGTGTGCTAGACAATTTGGTGTAATGCACTCGGGAACGAAAGGAGGAGCTACCATCACCGACGGCCGCAAATGTCAGAGAGGAATCAGTGAGGGAGAGTCTCCACCATATATATATGAGAGGATGAAGAATCCCGACTGTTGTCGTGGGGGTAGCTTCTCCTTCATCCCCGTGTGCTAGACAATTTGGTGTAATGCACTCAGGAATGAAAGGAGGAGCTACCATCACCGACGGTCGAATATGTACACCACGTGAGCTGAGAGTTTTCAAGAAAAGACTCGACAGACCGATAGTCATCCCGTGATGAATAATAATGATCTAATTTAGGTTTTTAGTACATATATTTAATTGTACAAGTTTAATATTTGAATTATGAACATAGGAAATGTCGTACTCGGACGACGAAAGTCTCCCGAGGGAGTGCGACTGGTGCCACGACGACCAAGGTCTGTGCGATAGGCCTCACGTAGACGAAGATCGGCGCTTCGGCATTAAGCTCGAGGAGACCTTCGACGTTGAAACGGTACGCAACGATGACAAGTGTTTTTTTCGTAATTAAGCATGACTTCAACTATTTTAACGTGTAATTTTCATCTTTTACAATTCGACAAGCTTATCCCATGCCATGCAAGACGTTATGTCTTGGAGACGATGGGTTTTGAAGACCATGAAAGTATGGAAACAAAGAAAATTCACCTAAGGACCCATCATGGTATAGATTTCGAAGTAAATCTGTACAATTCTGAGAGCGTAACCCATTTTGGTTGCAAAAAATGGGAAGCACTTTGCAAGATGTATGGTTTTCATGAGGATATGCTTGTCACCATGGATCTTGGTGATCCTGAAATCGAGCAAGACAATATGGACATTTGGGTCCTTGTTGATACGCCTCCAATTCTACCGCTATGTGAGTTTCTCAAACATAGTTATTAACTAATTTATATTATTTATTTCAAAATAGTTGACAGCTTATTTCCAATGACATCTTATTTTCATTCTTCAAAGAATGTGCGGAAGATGGTAGACAAAACTCACTACACCGATGGCTCCGAATTAACTTATCAAGAGAAAAATCATCTGATCGCATTTTGTACTGATCTTGAGAATTACAATATCTACAATCAAACTCCTCAACATTATGGTCAATACGTGCCACTAGTGCACGTGTTGAACTACGGTAACTACCATGGAGATACCCTGGTAAGATTTTTTACTATTACGACATCTATGCATCTTTTGCATACTTCTAAAACTAGTACATCATTGCTAACTATGAAGTTATTACTATGTTTTTCAACAGAGAATCCCGATGGATTGTGTGCCTCATTTGATGTATCAGAATGGTAGCCTTGATGTTTTGAACATACAGCCAGGTCATCCTACGAATCTCAACTGTCCATACCGGATTTCTAAAAGAAGTGGAGACATGCTAATCAAAGAATGGAAAAAATGTATGGACAGTCGTAAGGAGGTTCTTGGAAGCAAAAGGAAGCGAAGCGCAAGAATTGGAGACGGGATGATCTCCATTCTCTATAATGGAGAGTCAGGGTCTATTTGTTTTATGCTATTTTACCTTAAAGAGGGTATTTAGGTCCTACCTAATATTGATGATCATGTGCTGAGAACAATTAAGTAGGGTTGGTTCGATGACTATGCGGATGATGATCGTATGACTTGTTATTAATAACGAGTAGAAGTTGTATGATGATTAGTAGGACTTGCTATTATGATGATGCATGATGCGAGCATGAAGAGTTATTATATATCAGTGGGTGAAATGAACATGGATTGGATTGAAGTGAAGGCAACATGCATGTGCTGCATGTTGAAAGTAGTACAATCCAAATTTGATCAAGTTAGGATTAGTATTACTTTCGACATGCACCACATGTTGCCTTCACTTCAATCTAAGCCATGTTTAGGCATAGCAGTAGCGTTGGTAAACCAATCACGGAGATAAGAGAGGACACTTCTCTCTATTAGCTAGCTAACAACCTAAATTAACCCCCAAAACCCCTAAACCACCCTCTTTAAAAAAACCTCAGCTCCTGCCAGCTGCTGACGCGTGGATGCCTTTTGGTCCCGGTTGGTGCCACGAACCGGGACCAAAGGCCCTCCTGCCTGGGCTCGCCGCAGCGGCCACGTGGAGGCCCATCTGTCCTGGTTCGTGTAAGAACCGGGACTAAAGGCCTAGGGCTTTAGTAACGACCCTTTAGTCCCGAATCCACAACCGGGACAGATGGGCCTTCCGAACCGGGACAAATGGCCCTTTTTTTACTAGTGTCCGCCATGGGGCGAATACCTGACGACACTGTAAGCCACTGCCCAACATAAATCCTGGATGAAACTATGGACATTCGAGCCAGCAAAAAGATACCAAATAACATCAGACTTGTCCAGCGGGCATCAAAACCCGGTGGAACATGGCTAGACTAGATAAGGCAACAAGCTAGCCAATCTGAATCCCGTCTCTATCTCCCAGAAGAAGCCTGCCACGTGAGTATGATCTATCTGCCAGAGCAGCTGCCGCATGAGCCAACCTCTTTACCCTAGCCTGGAACTTCGTCTTGTCGTCTTCCTTAAGCAATCCTGCCCAATACAACATAAACGAGCAAGCAGTGAAAACAACCTCCTGCAGAGTACGAGCAACATATTTGTCGAAAGTAACTTTGTTACGAAGGCACCAAATCCCCTAGCAAATGGCAGTAATGATCATCATATAGAACTTTTTCCCTCCCGGAAAGAACTTATGTAACCAGGCCAGCTTTGCCAAAGAGACCGAGGGCAGCATGAAACCCCCGCTGTTACGCCCAGCACCCCCAGACCATATGGGCGAACGGACAGTATCCATACTCGTATAGAAAGAACAAATAGGATTCCCAAGCCAATTCCTGTTGCGTAAGTTATCTCGCGTAAGCACATCATTTCGAAATAGCTGCCATAGGAATTTTTTTATTTTCAACGGGATTGTAGCTTTCCAACCACATTTATAATTGGGGCCAGACAAACTTCTCTCCAATCACTCATAGACAGACTTAGTAGTAAATTTCCCCCTACTATTAAGTATCTAAGAAACTGTGTCTGGAGAGTTATTCAGAGGCATTTTTTTAGCCTCAGAGACCATCCAATTCCACTGATCACTTAATTCACCAAATAATCTTCGCCTAAAACCAAGCTTATAGTTATTAGCCACAAGAGAAGCGATAGTGCAATCCTGATCCTGGCATATATTAAACAGAACAGGGAATCGATCCCGCAATGGGGTATTAGCTACCCATGGATCATGCCAGATCCTAGCCAGGTCCCCGCTATTGATGTTAATTTTCCTCCCAGCCATATATGTCTCCTTGACCTTCATAATAGCTTTCCAGCATGGAGAGTAGGAGAAACAGCTACGAATATTAGCTACCATTTTATTTTTTAATATCTAGCCGGGACAATACGTTGCCACAACCCATCACTAGTTTCGAGCTTCCACCACCATTTAACAAGCAGGCTAATATTTTGTTTATGGAGATCCTTGATCCCCAGCTCACTGATCCTTTTAGATCGACACACCCTAGCCCATTTAACCATATGATAAGCATGTTTCTTATTTTTCCTTATCCAGAAGAATCATCTACGATGCTTATTCATTTTCTCAATAAATGTTTTATTGAAAAGGAACATTGACATAAGATAAGATGGAATCCCATCAAGGCTAGAGTCCAAAAGCGTGAGTCTAGCCCCGGAAGATGCCGCATGGGCAATCCAGACATCAAGCTTTTTGATCATTTTAGCATCCAGGAAGTCCAACTCTATGTTCTTAAGAGTGGAGTAAGTGATTGGAACTCCCAAGTATCTCATATGCAAAGTGCCCACTTGACAGCCAAACATCTCAGCATAAATCAAATCAGTCTCATTATCCCCTCCAATAACAAATACCTCACTCTTATCAAAATTGAATTTTAAACCTAACATAAGCTCAAAAAGATAAAGCAATAATTTGATATTGACAGCTTTGTCAATGTCATGCTCAACACACAACATTGTGTCATCAGCGTACGTATTGAAGGATGCCCACCCTCCCTCAATCAGCTCAGAAGCTAGTCCCTTAATAAGACCATTTTTGAGCCGTAAGTACCATCTTAGTCAGGCATTCAGCCGCAAGATTAAACGGAAAAGGGGAATATGGATCACCTTGTCGTACCCCCTTAGCACTTTGGATGTAGGGGGTAACTCATCATTGATCTTCACACTAACCGTGCCATTTTTAAGGATTTGAGATACCCACCCGCACCACTTGGAGTTAAATCCACGTTTCGCATGACAATCAAGCAAGAATTCCCCATTAACTTTGTCATAAGTTTTCTCAAAATCGAGCTTCAGAACAACTCCCACTTGCTTTTTAATATGGGTATAGTGCATTACCTCATGTAAAGATAAAATACCATCCACTATATGCCTCCCCTTAATGAAAGCATTTTGTTGAATACTAAACAATTTGTGGGCATCCTTGCTAACTCTAAGGTCCATGACTTTGGTGATCAGCTTGTATGGGCATCGCAACAAGCAGATTGGTCTATATTGTTGGATTTTCCTAGCATCTGTTGACTTAGGCAAAAGTGTTATAATACCATAGTTCAGGCATTGCACGTCTAGCTAGCCTTCATAGAACCATTCAAACAAGCAAAATAAATCTGGACCCACTACATCCCAACAATGTTGATAAATATAAAATTCAACAGGGATATTGTCCGGGCCAGGGGCACGATTAGATCTCATTTCAAAAAGAGCCTTTTTAATCTCCTCAAGAGAGAAAGGCCGAGTCAAGTCATCATTATCCTCAGAAGAATTATTCTCATCTTGGGACCACAAGGTGGCATCAATCTGACAAAGATTGCCAGGAGCCGGTGCAATTTTTTTTTTATAGTACTCAATAGCATGTGACAATAAGTTTTTTTGTCCCTTTTATTATCACAGGCCTGCATTCAAGCGAAATCATGGAACGCTTCCTACTCGCCCATTAGCCACTTTGTGAAAGAAGTGAGTGTTGTTATCCCCCTTCAAAGGCCATCTCTCGTTGGAAAATTGGTGCCAATGAAGCTCTTCCTCCACATATATGTCATTAAGTTCTACTAGGATATCAAGCTTCCTAGTATATGCCTCTCGGCAAAGCCCAATATTGTCCTCAAGCATTTCCAATTCTTGTAGCTCAAGTTCAATAAGGTTCTTTCTAATTTACGGACGACAATGACATCTTGTTTCACAAAATCTTATTTTAGGCTCTTCTCTCAGGCAACAACTTCAAGATGACAAAAGAACTTAGATCCCATAAGCCTCAGCTACAATAAATACTAGAAAAAAATGATTTTGCCATATTCATTCTGCATAAAGAACAAAGTCTCAACCTAGCGATTCACCATGTACACAAAGCTGCCACTAAACTTAGAAATCATCAACTTAGCAGCGCCTTTTAGGATGTATATATGGGAGTAGGTGACCAGATAGATGTCTGTTACCTTTATTTCAGAGTAGAAAACACCGCAAAGAGATAAGCAGGTGCTAGCAGCCATAATTCTGCCCAACTACAAACAGAGCCGATATCTGGAAATGACATGGGACGACCATCGTACACATGTCTCCAGAACACAGATTGTTCGTGGACAAACTTGCTTCCAACCAGTTATAAGCACGTCCGTCGCTTGCCATTCCTAAACGATATCTGGATTTGCCATTTCTTCCTCACCAACTGCAGAATAATGATGGCTTGAGTGAACCCTTTTAACACCCCTATTACTAGTAGTTTATGCTCGGACTATATGGACTGTGAATGTGGACCTTTCCCCACTCTTTGCTGGTACAAAAGATGCAGATGTCGCCCACCTGCACTTGGTTGTCGCATACAAAGTCTAACAAGTTACACACAAGCATGCACGCCTGCCCTTTTCTATGAAGAACCTCGGTTCCACTTCTCATCCTTGCTCGGCATATCAAGTGTGACAGTCCCATTTTCATGTGGAAAGTGTGCAGCTGCAACTAGCGCATGTTCCTTTGAAATGATCCGCTTACATGTGGACAAAATGAGATGTCATTACAAAGGAAACGAGAAAAGAAAAGTCAGGCTGAATGGAAAAGGCATGGTTTCAATTGTAAAGCAAGGAAAAGACTGAAATTTAACAGAAGAGGACTAGGTAGTTGAACATCACACTTCCTCATGGTAGCCACAAATACAATAGTTTCAGGCTAACTAAGCTTTTCAACCTCATTTTTCGGGCAAACAAGATGCCAGAAGAATTAAGGTGAAGTATATTAGTACCAATCTTCAAGTACAATGGGTATGTTCAAAGTTGTACTAATTACCATAGAATTAAGCCCATGAGCCATAAAATGAAGTTATGGGAGAGAGTCATTGAGCACCGCTTATGAAGAATGACAAGTGTAACAAAAAATCAATTTAGTTTCATTCTTGAGAGGTCGGGAATGGAAGCCATTTTGTTAGTATGACAACTTCTGAAGAGATACAGGGAGGAAAAGAAGGACCTGCATGTGGTGTTCATTAACTTAGAGAAGACCTACAATAAGACACCATATAATATCCCAACAAAGTACATTGCCCTCATCAAGTACATGTACGATAATATTGTGACAATTGTTCAAACAAGTGATGGTGACAATTATGACTTCCCAATTAAATGGGACTACCCCAGGGGCCAGCTTTGAGCCCTTATCTTTTTTGCTTTGGTTATGGATGAGGTCACAAGGGAAATATAAGGAGATATCCCATGGTGTATGCTCTTTGTGGATGATGTGGTGTTGGTCGATGATAGTCAGAAAGGGATTAATAGAAAGTTAGAGCTACAGAAACAAACCTTAGAATTGAAAGAGCTATGGAGGACATTAGCCTTGATGGACAGGTGGTACCTCAAAAGGACACTTTTCAATATTTGGGATCAATGCTACAGAAAGATGGGGATATCGATGAAGATGTGAACCATCGAATCAAAACCGGATAGATGATGTGGCGCCAAGCTTCTGGCATTCTCTATGACAAGAGAGTGCCACAAAAGTTAAAATGAGGGTCTATAGGATGGCGATTAGACCCGCAATGATATATGGTGCCGAGTGTTGGCCAACTAAAAGGCAATATGTTCAACAGTTAGGTGTAGCGGAGATGCTCATGTTGAGATGGATGTGTGTCCACAGCAAGTAAGGAACAGTCATGGTCAAGAATGATGATATACGGGATAGAATTGAGGTAGCACCGATTGAAGAGAAGTTTGTCCACCATCGTCTGAGATAGTTTGGGCATATTTAGTGTAGGCCTCCAGAAAATCCAGTGCACAGTGGATAATGTCAAGAGAGGTCAGGATAGACCAAACTTGACATGGGAGGATTCCATAAAGAGAGATTTTAAGAACATGAGTATCACCAAAAAATCTATCCATGCGCCGGAACCATGAGTTGGTTGCGAGATCTGATGCATTTAAGCTTTAGCCTAACCCAACTTGTTTGGTACTAAAGGCTTTGTTGTTATTGCTGTTCTGTTGTTGTCATTGTAATAATAATTAAATATTGCACTACGATATGAATGAAAAGTAAGCATTGCATGGAAAGACATCGACTACTACAATAGATGGGTCACTAACCAAGTAACCATGACTATCAGGTTAGTCACTGACATCGAAGCCAAACCTTTACTTAGTTGACCCCAAAATTAACTTGTTGGGATCACCAATTAATTCAGAAGGAGGATTCATGTGATGTAGCTTGGACACACTTTCAAAGAGAGTGACATCGCGTAGCTTCAACATGTTAGAGTAAAAGAAATTGCATCAGGAGGCATCATGCATCTTAAGATGCCAGCCAACATTATGTTGAACCTTACATGTGGGTATGACATGTTATTGTCGTGTCAAACGATAAGGACTCTGTTTGTATTTGTTGTGAGAGATTACCCCAATATTATTGTGATTATTCGATACATCAACCATCAAAATTATAGTTTTGTGTCATTTACTAACAATGTTATTAAACATGATGACATCGTTATTGGACAGAGAGGAGGATAGAGATGAAAAAGGCTTTTATTTATTGCTTGTTATCCTAAAAGACCGCCTCTACATAGACAAAGCATGACTTGCACTAGTAGAAAACTGGGCTTTGGTCACAGGGCAATATTCACATTAGTCCCGGTTCAGTCACGAACCGGGACTAATGTGAGCATTGGTCCCGGTTCGTGCGGCCAGGGGCCTGCCGGGCCTCGTGGGGGCATTGGTCCCGGTTCGTCCGGCCCCTTTGGTCCCGGTTGGTGGGACAAACCGGGACCAATGGGCCTCGCTCCTGGCCCACCACCATTGGTCCCCGTTGGTGGCTTGAACCGGGACCAGAGGCTCACCCTTTAGTCCCGGTTCATACCACAAACCGGGACTAAAGGGTTGGTCCTAGTTGCGGTCAGAGTTTAGTCCCACCTCGCCAACCGAAGGGCGCTCACACCAGTTTATAAGCCCGTCCCTCTCTGCCTTGTTGAGCTCCTCTCAAAGTGAAAATAGATGCCCTTATACAGGGAATTTGACCTAAATTCAGAGTAAATTTCTTTGAATTTCATAGAAATTTATATTGAATTTAGGTTGAATTTTCTCTATAGGCGCATCTATGTTCATTTTTTATAGTAAATAAAATAAATAAACCTTAATAAACTAAATAAAAATAAATAAACCTTAATAAAATTAAATAAAATAAACTATAGTAAATAAAATAAATAAACCTTAATAAAATAAATAAAAACAGCAGCAGTAAAATAAATAAAAATAGCAGCAGTAAAATAAATGAAAATAAAATAAATAAAGTAAAATACATAAGTAATTAGAAACAAAATGGAATAAAATAAATAAGTTTTTTGTTGTAAGTAGAAACAAAACAAAATAAATAAAGCAAAAGAGAAAACAAAAAACAGGGAAAAAAATTATGCCACCTACTAGGCCACCACGGCCTGAATACGACTTGAAACCCATCCATGGGCCAGGATTCAGGCCCGCAGAAGGCCCAGTAGGCCCCACAGGAAAAGAGAACGGTTAGGCCCGAAAGCCTGCAGTTGGAGGAGCTCGAGAGGGTGGGCGCAGCAGCGCTTATAAACCACTCTCGAGCTCTCTCAACTAGCGAGGTGGGACTAAACTTTTGACGCGGAGCAGCACAAGGCCTTTGGTCCCGGTTGGTGCCACCAACCGGGACTAAAGGGGGGCATTGGTCCCGATTCGTGGCACAAACCGGGACCAAAGGCCTTTAATCCTGGTTGGTGCCACGAACCGGGACCAATGAGTTGCCTATATATACCCCATCGCCATAGCAGAGCACTCCACAGTGCTCTATTTTTTCTGGCCGGCGAGGGGAGGGCATTTGGGTGCTCTAGCTCACCTCCTATGCACATGAGGTGTTCGATGAAATGTCTGAGCCACACTAGTTAATCTTTCTCCTCTCGAAACTCGACCTCCGAGCTCCATTTCCCCCGAGATTTGTCTAGGTTTAGCGGTCCGTCACGTCTCGTCCCTGTCTTCACCGCCATCGATCGCCCGCACCGATCTCGTCGCCAGCACCACCGTGGCGAGCCTCTTGTTCTTATCTTCTTTCTGAAAGAAAAAAATTCTTACTTTAGATAGATACTTGTCTAATTTTCTTACTTTTATTATTCCTTCTTATTACATAGTGCGATGGTTTTGGTATCCGCCCCCGTCGGCCCTCGTCCTGTCTATGATTCGGATGTAGTATATATTATCTTTTTATAACTATTTGGTTCATTTATTGTTTATGACAAATATGCCGACCAACGTGACATAGATTTTATTTATCTAGGAGGTGGTTGAACCGGAAATTCTAACCGACCCTATTGTCGAGAGGTTAAATTTAGTTGAAGAAGAAAACAATTACTTGAAGGAAAAAATAAAAAAATTGAGGAGGAGAAGATGATATTGGAGTTGCATGTTGCGGATGTCGTCGATGATCACAAGATCAAGATGGATGCAATGCGCTTGAAGATTAGAAAGATTAGAAAATATGCCATTCATACCGAGGCTTGGTATCATTATGCCGTTGGATCAATTGTTACCTTGGTTGCGATTATGATCGCATTTGTTTTCGCATTGAAATGTTTTACATAGTTTCAATGTATGGTTTAATTAATTAGATGCTCTGGAGAGCTATATATATGTTGTTAGATGATAACTATGTATGTACTTTGGTTTTAATGTGATGATGAACTTCTATTAATTTGGTCACTTAAATATCTATTCATGATGTTCTGTAATGGTTTTTGACACACTTAATTATATATAATGCACGCAGATGAACCGGCAATGGATGTACGGTGACAGACACACCTCCGAGTACATTAAGGGCGTGCATGATTTTCTCGAAGTGGCCGAGGCAAACAAGCAGAATGGTTTTATGTGTTGTCCATGCCCTATATGTGGGAATACGAAGTCTTACTCTGACCGGAAAATCCTTCACACCCACCTGCTTTACAAGGGTTTCATGCCACACTATAATGTTTGGACGAGGCACGGAGAAATAGGGGTTATGATGGAAGACGGCGAAGAAGAAGAGGACGATGACAACTATGTGCCCCTGAATACGGTGATGCTACAACGGGGGAAGCTGCTGAAGATCAAGAGGAACCAGACGATGTGCCCAATGATGCTGCAAGGGGGGAAGCTGCTGAAGATCAAGAGGAACCAGACGATGTGCCCAATGATGCTGCAAGGGGGGAAGCTGCTAAAGATCAAGAGGAACCAGTGCCCGATGATGATGATCTCCGCCGGGTCATTGTCGATGCAAGGACGCAATGCGAAAGTCAAAAGGAGAAGCTGAAGTTCGATCGCATGTTAGAGGATCACAAAAAAGGGTTGTACCCCAATTGCGAAGATGGCAACACAAAGCTCGGTACCGTACTGGAATTGCTGCAGTGGAAGGCAGAGAATGTTGTGCCTGACAAAGGATTTGAGAAGCTATTGAAAATATTGATGAAGAAGCTTCCAAAGGATAATGAATTGCTCGACAGTACATACGCAGCAAAGAAGGTCATATGCCCTCTAGGATTGGAGGTGCAGAAGATACATGCATGCCCTAATGACTGCATCCTCTACCGCGGTGCGTACAAGGATCTGAACGCATGCCCGGTATGCGGTGCATTGCGGTATAAGATCAGACGAGATGACCCTGGTGATGTTGACGGCGAGCCCCCCAGGAAGAGGGTTCCTGCGAAGGTGATGTGGTATGCTCCTATAATACCACGGTTGAAACGTCTGTTCAGAAACAAAGAGCATGCCAAGTTGATGCGATGGCACAGTGAGGACCGTAAGAAAGACGGGAAGTTGAGAGGACCCGCTGACGGGTCCCAGTGGAGAAAAATCGAGAGAAAGTACTGGGCTGAGTTTGCAGCTGACCCAAGGAACGTATGGTTTGGTTTAAGCGCGGATGGCATTAATCCTTTCGGGGAGCAGAGCAGCAATCACAGCACCTGGCCCGTGACTCTATGTATGTATAACCTTCCTCCTTGGATGTGCATGAAGCGGAAGTTCATTATGATGCTAGTTCTCATCCAAGGCCCTAAGCAACCCGGCAACGACATTGATGTGTACCTAAGGCCATTAGTTGAAGAACTTTTACAGCTGTGGAATTGAAACGGTGTACGTACGTGGGATGAGCACAAACAGGAGGAATTTAACCTGCACGCGTTGCTCTTTGTAACCATCAACGATTGGCCTGCTCTCAGTAACCTTTCAGGACAGACAAACAAGGGATACCACGCATGCACGCATTGTTTAGATGACAGTGAAAGTATATACCTGGACAAATGCAGGAAGAATGTGTACCTGGGCCATCGTCGATTTCTTCCGACCAACCATCAATGTCGAAAGAAAGGCAAGCATTTCAAAGGCGAGGCAGATCACCGGAAGAAGCCCGCCATGCGTACCGGTGATCACGTACTTGCTATGGTCAATGATTTACACGTAATCTTTGGAAAGGGTCCCGGCGGACTAGCTGTTCCGAATGACGCTGAGGGACACGCACCCATGTGGAAGAAGAAATCTACATTTTGGGACCTACCCTACTCGAAAGAGCTAGAGGTCCGCTCTTCAATTGACGTGATGCACGTGATGAAGAACCTTTGCGTGAACATGCTAGGCTTCTTGGGCGTGTATGGGAAGACAAAAGATACACTTGAGGCACGGGAGGACCTGCAACGTTTGCACGAAAAAGACGGCATGCCTCCGAAGCAGTATGAAGGTCCTGCCAACTACTCTCTTACGAAAGAAGAGAAAGAAATCTTCTTTGAATGCCTGCTCAGTATGAAGGTCCCGACTGGCTTCTCGTCGAATATAAAGGGAATAATAAATATGCCAGAGAAAAAGTTCCCGAACCTAAAGCCTCATGACTGCCACGTGATTATTATGCAACTGCTTCCGGTTGCATTGAGGGGGCTTCTACCGGAAAACGTCCGATTAGCCATTGTGAAGCTATGTGCATTCCTCAATGCAATCTCTCAGAAGGTGATCGATCCAGAAATCATACCAAGGCTAAGGAGTGATGTGGCGCAATGTCTTGTCAGTTTCGAGCTGGTGTTCCCACCATCCTTCTTCAATATCATGACGCACGTCCTAGTTCATCTAGTCGACGAGATTGTCATTCTGGGGCCCGTATTTCTACACAATATGTTCCCCTTGAGAGGTTCATGGGAATCCTAAAGAAATATGTCCGTAACCGCGCTAGGCCAGAAGGAAGCATCTCCATGGGCCATCAAACAGAGGATGTCATTGGGTTTTGTGTTGACTTCATTCCTGGCTTTAAGAAGATAGGTCTCCCTAAATTGCGGTATGAGGGGAGACTGACTGGAAAAGGCACGCTTGGAGGGGACTCAATAATATGCAGGGACGGATATTCTTGGTCTCAAGCACACTACATAGTTCTACAGAACTCTACCTTGGTGACCCCGTATGTCGATGAACACAAGAACAGTCTGCGCTCCAAACACCCGGAGCAGTGTGACGACTGGATTACATGTGAACACATCAAGACTTTCAGCAGTTGGTTGGAAACACGTCTCAGAGGTGACACCACTGTTTGTGATGAGTTGTACTCGTTGTCCAGGGGACCATATTCAACTGTATTGATTTACAAAGGATACGAGATAAATGGGAATACATTTTACACGGTCGCCCAAGATCAAAAGAGCACCAACCAAAACAGTGGTGTCCGCTTTGATGCAGCAACCGAGAGGGGAAAGGACACATATTATGGTTACATAATGGACATATGGGAACTTGACTACGGACATGATTTTAAGGTCCCTTTGTTTAAGTGCAAATGGGTTAATCTGTCAGGAGGCGGGGTACAGGTAGACCCACAGTACAGAATGACAACAGTGGATCTGAACAATCTTGGGTACACTGACGAACCGTTCGTCCTAGCCAATGATGTGGCACAGGTTATCTATGTGAAGGACATGTCTACCAGACCGAGAAAAAGAAAAGATAAGGAAGCGAATACATCATACGATGAGCCAAAGCGCCACATAGTTCTTTCAGGAAAAAAGGACATTGTGGGAGTGGAGGGCAAGACAGACATGTCTGAAGATTATGAAAAGTTTCATGAAATTCCTCCCTTCAAAATCAAGGCTGACCCAAGCATCCTGATAAACGATGAAGATTATCCATGGTTACAGTGCAATAAGCAAAGGACACAAGCGAAGAAAAAGTGAAGACTTTCTCCCGCAACTATTAATTATGATGATACCATGCCAACTTTGTAACAGACGAGTATGATACCATTGTCCGTTTTGTACACGAAGTGCATCTAGTTTTTGCTGTAACTCTCTCAACTTTCTTGCACATGCTATGTGGATGAAATGATGATACCATGCCAACTTTCAACCTTTTCAGAGTTCATTTGAAATGCTTTTCAATTTTAGGGCCTTATAGCTCAAAATAATTAGTAAATGCATGAAAAAATAACAGGCCAAAATTTAAAAATTATGCCACCTACTGGGCCACCACGGCCTGAATACGATTAGAAACCCATCCATGGGCCAGGATTCAGGCCCGCAGAAGGCCTAGTAGGCCCACAGGCATGTATAGAGAGGTTAGGCCCGTAAGCCTGCTTTAGAGAGGAGCTCGACAGCTCAGGCGCACCGCACCTTATAAACAGGTGTGGCTCTCTCTCAGCTAGCGAGGTGGGACTAAACTCCCACCACCACGCCGCTCTGCAAGGCCATTGGTCCCGGTTGGTGGCACGAACCGGGACCAATTCCACCCTTCGGTCCCGGTTGGTGCCACGAACCGGTACTAATGAGGTTGTGGCCCCACGAGCACCTTTAGTACCGGTTCGTGGCACGAACCGGTACTAGAGTTTCTTACTAAGCAGTTTTTTAGTCCCACCTCGCTAGCTGAGAGGCACTAGGAGCGGTTTATAAGCCGTGAGTGCAGAGACGATGAAGAAAAGGCGCAATGCTCACCTTCACGTTGCTTAGCTTCAAGCCTTGAGGAATAAGGTAGACTGCATGGAGCTATGTGCAGTGCAGTCTACACTATTCCGAAAGGCTTGAAGCTAATCAAGAGCATTGCGCCTCTTTTTTATTTTTGATAACTTATTACAACTCCGGACTTCTTGTGTTACGACAAAATAAAATAAACTTTAATAAAATTTATGAAACTAAAATTAACAAAGTATTTTCTGTTCAAAACATTATAAGAAACCTCTAGTATTATTGAAACTAAAATCATATAAAATTGATGCAACTAAAATTATCGAAGTATTTTCTGTTCAAAATCATTCAAAGCAAAAATAATTTTCATAAAGAACTTTGGACCCGGTTGGTGGCACGAACCGGTGACGGTGAAATTGAAAATCACTACAATATGAATAGCAAAAAATAAATAATGCAGAAAAGAAAAAAAAACTATATAATTTTTTTTATATTCACAAAGAAACTAAATACAGCAAAAAAAATTAGTCGAAAATAAATAGATGAAAATTATAAAAAAAAATTGTTGGGGCGCTGCCCGCTGGGCCTGCCAACCCTAGGGTTTGCAAATACAGACACAGAAGGGCTAGAAGGCTCAACGGGCAGCGCGCCAAAGTTAGGCCCGGAAGCCTGCTTTAGGGAGGAGCTCGGCAGCTCAGGCGCACCGCACCTTATAAACAGGTGCGGCTCTCTCTCAGCTAGCGAGGTGGGACTAAACTCCCACCACCACGCCGCTGTGCAAGGCCATTGGTCTCGGTTGGTGGCACGAACTGGGACCAATGCCACCCTTTGGTCCCGGTTCATGGCACCAACCGGGACCAATGCACCCCCTTTAGTCCCGGTTGGTGGCACCAACCGGGACCAAAGGCCGCCGCTTCCCGCCCTTTGGGCTGCTGAAAAGAGGCCTTTGGTCCCGGTTGGTGGCACCAACCGGGACTAATGCCCACCTTTAGTCCCAGTTGGTGCCACGAACCGGGACTAAAGGCTTTGCTATATAAGTTCACACTTAGGAAATTTTCACTCTCACCTTGCAGTTGCCGCCCCGACGACACCGACGCCGCCAGGCTGCCCCGACGGCGCCCGCCGCCCCCGCCGTCGCCGTCGCCGTCGCCCGTGCCCGTCGCCGCCGTCGCCCGCGCCCTCGTCGTCGCCCGCCGTTGCCCGCGCCCTCGCCGTCAGCCGCGCCCCTGCCATGACGCGCGCCGCCCCGGTCCGTCCCCGTCGTCGTCGTTGCCCTGCCCCGCCCTTCGCCGCCGTCGCCCCCTACCCCGAGTGCGCGCCCACTGCCCCATCGCCATCCTCGCCGCCGACCCCGCGGTCCTCCTCACCTTGGTCCGGCCGGCGCCCTCCCTAGCATATGCTTGTTTTTTTTCATATATATGCTTGTTTATATATATATATATGATGATATATATGCTTGTTATCATAATTGTTTTTGTTCATATATATATGTAATGATTTTTTTATAGAATATGATGTTTTTCTCATAGATGATCACATATATGATGTATGCATGGATGTGGATGAAATATGATGTTTTTTTGTTCACAGAACATGATGAAATATGAACAATGCATTAGGCAAAACCTTTACTTTTTTTTCGAAATGTTCTATTTGAAATTTTTTTATGAATGAGAGGAAAAAGGAAAATAACTAGAGGAAGAAAGGAGAAGAAGAGGGGAGGAAGAAGAGGAGAAATAAATAAGAAGAGGAAAAAAGAAGAAAAAGAAGAGGAGAAGAAGAAAGGAATAGAAGAGAAGAAGAAAAAATAGAAAATATCGCAGTGCTTGTCAATCATTTCATCCCCTACAATATCGACAAGTCCATAAGCTTTGGCTTCTTCTGCTGACATAAAAACATCCCTTTCCATGTCTTCGGATACAACCCAAAAAGGCTTGCCTGTTCTTACTGCATAAACCCTTGTGATCATTTTGCGAACTTTGTGTAACTCTTCTACTTCTAGTAAAAATTCTGGTGTCCTTGCCCGATAATAAGCACTAGCAGGTTGGTGAAGCATAATCCTCGCGTGAGGGAATGCTATACGCTTGGTGGGTTCTCCTCCAAGCAGAATGAAGGACGCCATGGAGGCGGCTATTCCGAGGCATATTGTAATTCCGAGGCATATTGTATATATATCTGGTGTCACCGTTTGCATCGTATCAAAAATAGCCATTCCTGAGATTAGCCACGCGCCTGGGGAGTTTATAAACAAAAAAATATCACTAATTCCATCTTCTATACTCAGATATACCATGAGACCTGTAATATGATTCGTGATCTCGCAACGAATCTCTTGACCTAAAAGAAGTGTCCTTTCTCGATACATAACATTGTATAAGTCAACCCAAGTCGCTTCTTCATCTCCAGGAATCCGGTAAGGTACTTTTGGAACACCAATGGGCATATTAGATTAATATTATTAAATTTAAGTAAGAAAACCACACTTTAATATGGAACGTAAGAATGGAACAGAAAGAAAGAATCCGCAGTTTATTGTCTTAATTTTTATTCTTATTCTATATGAATACTATAGATTCTATTAATACGTAGATTGAAAGGTTATACATATAAGGAATGTAAGACAGATTGAATAAAGAAAAAGGAATGGGTGATTCGAATGCTAAACAAAGAGGGGTAGCGATCTATTCTTCGTTTTTTCCAAATTGGCCAAGTTACCCATTGCATATTGGCACTTATCGAGTATAGAATAGATCTGCTTCTCTTTCTTCTTATGAACAGAATTGGCTTCTTATTTTTAATGGAATGAAATAAATATTCGCGCTTTCTGACACAGAATCCCCTAGAAGGGTTAGGTACATAGGATATGGATAGTCTTTTTCAATGCGATAAAAAAAAGCGACATCGTGTCTATTTTTCTTTGCTAAAGGGGTATTTCCATGGGTTTGCCTTGGTATCGTGTTCATACTGTCGTATTGAATGATCCGGGTCGATTGCTTGCGGTGCATATAATGCACACAGCTCTAGTTTCTGGTTGGGCTGGCTCAATGGCTTTATACGAATTAGCAGTTTTTGATCCCTCTGATCCTGTTCTGGATCCAATGTGGAGACAAGGTATGTTCGTAATTCCCTTCATGACTCGTTTAGGAATAACGGATTCGTGGGGTGGTTGGAGTATTTCAGGAGGAACTGTAACAAATCCGGGTATTTGGGTTATGAAGGTGTGGCAGGTACGCATATTGTGTTTTCTGGCTTGTGTTTCTTGGCAGCGATCTGGCATTGGGTATATTGGGACCTAGAAATATTCTCTGATGAGCGGACGGGAAAACCCTCTTTGGATTTGCCCAAGATCTTTGGAATTCATTTATTTCTTGCAGGGGTGGCTTGCTTTGGCTTTGGGGCATTTCATGTAACGGGTTTGTATGGTCCTGGGATATGGGTATCCGATCCTTCTGGACTAACTGGAAAAGTACAAGTTGTAAATCCAGCATGGGGTGCAGAAGGTTTTGATCCTTTTGTTCCGGGGGGAATAGCTTCTCATCATATTGCTGCGGGTACATTGGGTATATTAGCGGGCTTATTCCATCTTAGTGTCCGTCCGCCTCAACGTCTATTCCTTTTATTCCTCTATTCCTTTCTTCTTCTCCTCTTTTTTTTCTTCTTTTTTTCTTCGATCTTCTCCTCTATTCCTTTTCTTCTTCTCCTCTTTTTATTTCTTCTTCGTTTTCTTATGTTTTATCGGGTCTGTCGTCCTCGATATACCCCTCTCCCGATAACTTCAACACGAGGGGGGTCGATATACCCCCTCCCCGATAATATTATTTTCCCATGTACGTATGTCGTCGTTGTCGATATAACCCCCTCCCGATAACTTCAACACGTGGGGCGGGGGGTCGATATACCCCCTCCCCGATAACATTATTTTCCCATGTATGTATGTCGTCGTTGTCGATATATATAACTCCCTCCCAGATAACTTCGACATGATGGACGGTCGATATTTATACCCCCTCTCGACCGTGATAACTTATACCACGGGAGCACCCCCCGGCCCTCTCGCTCGACCAAAACTCTCGAGGACAGGCAAACCCTAGAAAAAACGATGTCGGTCTCCTACCCCCTCCCGCCGCGCCCCTACCCTTGAAGCGTTGCCGAGGCCACCCCAAACCCGGAATAAGCTAGGTCTACGTTTGCACTAATATATCCACCTGCTGTCATGTTTGTGTAATAATTGCCATGTTGTAATATTTGCAGAAACAATGGAGCACGGACGAGACGAGCAAGTAGAAGAGGTGTTGGGGGACATAATCTTAGCCGGAGGTGATATCTTGTCGTATCTTAACGACAATGATGGTCTGGAAGAACAGGGTGAAGAAGCAGGCTATGGTGATCGAAGAGTGGAGGAGGAAAGACATGATTATGATGGCTCCGGTGACCCAATGCTGGTGCAAGAAGGAGCCCGTGGTGACGGCTCCGGTGACCGAACAGAGTCCGGCCAGGTAAATATATTAGTTAAGCCTGTGCTGACTAGCTAATTGATGCATTCATTGTTTTGGTATGTACACATATTAATTAACACTCGTTTTTCTTCTTTTTTCTAGCCCTCCAGATCGAGCACAACTTCGGTAAAGAGACGAGGCCCGAAGAGAAAGTTGCGCTCGGATGAAAGGTTTGAGATTACAGCAATCGCGCGCGACGGCCAACCGATTGAACCCATCCGGACAAAGGATGCATTTTCTGCTCAGTGTGGGGTTCTAGTTAGGGACAAGATCCCGATCAGCATCCAGCAATGGTATAAGCCTAAGAAGGAAGACCCTGAGGTGTCTTATGTCAATGATATGCAGAAAGATGATCTTTGGACTGAGCTGAAGGCAAATTTCACCCTACCGCCAGAGGTGGATCCGGAGAAGCCAGTTAAAGAGCAATTAATCAAGTCTCATGCTCTTAAGAAGATGGCAGACCTATTCAGGAGGTGGAAGAATGAGCTGAAAACGTTTGTCGACAAAGAAGAGACACCAGAATTCATCGGCCGATATGAGAAGATCAGGGATCACTGGCCCGCATTTGTGGCCCATAAGACATCGGAAAAGAGTAAGAAGATGTCGGCGACAAACAAGAAGAATGCTGTGAAGAAGAAGCTTCACCATCGCACGGGGTCAGGTGGCTACTGAAGGAAATATGCCCTAGAGGCAATAATAAAGTATTATTTATTTCCTTATATCATGATAAATGTTTATTATTCATGCTGGAATTGTATTAACCGGAAACATAATACATGTGTGAATACATAGACAAACAGAGTGTCACTAGTATGCCTCTATTTGACTAGCTCCTTAATCAAAGATGGTTATGTTTCCTAGCCATAGACATGAGTTGTCATTTGATTAACGGGATCACCTCATTAGAGAATGACGTGATTGACTTGACCCATTCCGTTAGCTTAGCACCCGATCGTTTAGTATGTTGCTATTGCTTTCTTCATGACTTATACATGTTCCTATGACTATGAGATTATGCAACTCCCGTTTACCGGAGGAACACTTTGTGTGCTACCAAACGTCACAATGTAAATGGGTGATTATAAAGGTGCTCTACAGGTGTCTCCAAAGGTACTTGTTGGGTTGGCGTATTTCGAGATTAGGATTTGTCACTCCGATTGTCGGAAAGGTATCTCTGGGCCCACTCAGTAATGCACATCACTATAAGCCTTGCAAGCATTGTGACTAATGAGTTAGTTGCGGGATGATGTATTACGGAACGAGTAAAGAGACTTGCCGGTAACGAGATTGAACTAGGTATCGAGATACCGACGATCGAATCTCGGGCAAGTAACATACCGATGACAAAGGGAACAACGTATGTTGTTATGCGGTCTGACCGATAAAGATCTTCATAGAATATGTGGGAACCAATATGAGCATCCAGGTTCCGCTATTGGTTAATGACTGGAGAGGTATCTCGGTCATGTCTAAATAGTTGTCGAACTCGTAGGGTCCGCACGCTTAAAGTTACGATGACAGTTATATTATGAGTTTATATGTTTTGATGTACCGAAGGTTGTTCGGAGTCCCGGATGTGATCACAGACATGACGAGGAGTCTCGAAATGGTCGAGACATAAAGATTGATATATTGGACGACTATATTCGGACACCGGAAGTGTTCCGGAGAAGTTTCGGATTTAACCGGAGTGCCGGAGGGTTACCGGAACCCCCCGGGGAAGTATTGGGCCTTAGTGGGCCTTGAGGGGAGAGAGAGAGGGCAGCAGCCAGGAGGTGGCGCGCCCCCTCCCAGGAGGAATCCTAGTTGGACTAGGAGAGGGGGGCGCAGCCCCCTTTCCCTCTCCCTCTCCCTCTCTTTCCTTCCCCCCCTCTTTTCCTAGTAGGACTAGGAAAGGGGAGTCCTACTCCTACTAGGAGGAGGACTCCCCCCTCTCTTTTACGCGCCTAGGGCAGCCGGCCTACCCCTTGCTCCTTTATATACGGGGGCAGGGGGGCACCTCTCTACACACTTGATATACGATATTTTAGCAGTGTGCGGTGCCCCCCTCCACCATATTACACCTCGATAATACCGTTGCAGAGCTTAGACGAAGCCCTGCGTCGGTGGAACATCATCATCGTCACCACGCCATCTTGCTGACGAAACTCTCCCTCAACACTCAGCTGGATCGGAGTTCGAGAGACGTCATCGAGCTCAACGTGTGCTGAACTCGGAGGTGCCGTGCGTTCGGCACTTGATCGGTCGGATCGTGAAGACGTACGACTACATCAACTGCGTTGTGATAACGCTTCCGCTGTATGAGATGATCATGTTTTGTAACCGAGTTATCGGCAACTGGCAGGAGCCATATGGTTGTCGCTTTATTGTATGAAATGCAATCGCCATGTAATAGTTTTACTTTATCACTAAGCGGTAGCGATAGTCGTAAAAGCAATAAGTTGGCGAGACGACAACGATACTACGATGGAGATCAAGGTGTCGCGCCGGTGACGATGGTGATCATGACGGTGCTTCGGAGATGGAGATCACAAGCACGGTGCTTCGGAGATGGAGATCACAAGCACAAGATGATGATGGCCATATCATATCACTTATATTGATTGCATGTGATGTTAATCCTTTATGCATCTTATCTTGCTTTGATTGACGGTAGAATTATAAGATGATCTCTCACTAAAATTTCAAGATAAAGTGTTCTCCCTGAGTATGCACCGTTGCGAAAGTTCTTCGTGCTGAGACACCACGTGTTAATCGGGTGTGATAGGCTCTATGTTCAAATACAACGGGTGCAAAACAGTTGCACACGCGGAATACTCATGTTAAACTTGACGAGCCTAGCATATACAGATATGGCCTCGGAACACAGAGACCGAAAGGTCGAGCGTGAATCATATAGTAGATATGATCAACATAGTGATGTTCACCATTGAAACTACTCCATCTCACGTGTTAATCGGACATGGTTTAGTTGATTTGGATCACGTAATCACTTAGATGATTAGAGGGATGTCTATCTAAGTGGGAGTTCTTAAGTAATATGATTAATTGAACTTAAATTTATCATGAACTTAGTACCTGATAGTATCTTGCTTGTCTATGTTAATTGTAGATAAATGGCCTGTGCTGTTGTTCCATTGAATTTTAATGCGTTCCTTGAGAAAGCTAAGTTGAAAGATGATGGTAGCAATTACACGGACTGGGTCCATAACTTGAGGATTATCCTCATTGCTGCACAGAAGAATTACGTCCTAGAAGCACCGCTAGGTGCCAGGCCTCCTGCAAGAGCGACGCCAGAAGTTATGAACGTCTGGCAGAGCAAAGCTGATGACTACTCAATAGTTCAGTGTGCCATGCTTTACGGCTTAGAACCGGGTCTTCAACGACGTTTTGAACGTCATGGAGCATATGAGATGTTCCAGGCGTTGAAGTTAATATTTCAAGCAAATGCCCGGATTGAGAGATATGAAGTCTCCAATAAGTTCTATAGCTGCAAGATGGAAGAGAATAGTTCTGTCAGTGAGCATATACTCAGAATGTCTGGGTATAATAATCACTTGATTCAACTGGGAGTTCAACTTCTGGATGATTGCGTCATTGATAGAATTCTTCAATCACTGCCACCAAGCTACAAGAGCTTCGTGATGAACTATAACATGCAAGGGATGGATAAGACAATTCCCGAGCTCTTCGCAATGCTAAAGGCAGCGGAGGTAGAAATCAAAAAGGAGCATCAAGTGTTAATGGTCAGTAAAACCACTAGTTTCAAGAAAAAGGGCAAAGGGAAGAAGAAAGGGAACTTCAAGAAGAACAGCAAGCAAGTTGCTGTTCAGGAGAAGAAATCCAAGTCTGGACCTAAGCCTGAAACTGAGTGCTTCTACTGTAAGCAGACTGGTCACTGGAAGCGGAACTGCCCCAAGTATTTGGCAGATAAGAAGGATGGCAAGGTTAACAAAGGTATATGTGATATACATGTTATTGATGTGTACCTTACTAATACTCGCAGTAGCACCTGGGTATTTGATACTGGTTCTGTTGCTAATATTTGCAACTCGAAACAGGGGCTACGGATTAAGCGAAGATTGGCTAAGGACGAGGTGACGATGCGCGTGGGAAATGGTTCCAAAGTCGATGTGATCGCCGTCGGCACGCTACCTCTACATCTACCTTCAGGATTAGTTTTAGACCTAAATAATTGTTATTTGGTGCCCGCGTTGAGCATGAACATTATATCTGGATCTTGTTTAATGCGAGACGGTTATTCATTTAAATCAGAGAATAATGGTTGTTCTATTTATATGAATAATATCTTTTATGGTCATGCACCCTTGAAGAGTGGTCTATTTTTAATGAATCTTGATAGTAGTGATACACATATTCATAATGTCGAAGCCAAAAGATGCAGAGTTGATAATGACAGTGCAACTTATTTGTGGCACTGCCGTTTGGGTCATATTGGTGTAAAGCGCATGAAGAAACTCCATACTGATGGAATTTTGGAATCACTTGATTTTGAATCACTTGGTACTTGTGAACCGTGCCTCATGGGCAAGATGACCAAAACACCATTCTCCGGAACTATGGAGAGAGCAACAGATTTGTTGGAAATCATACATACAGATGTATGTGGTCCGATGAATATTGAGGCTCGTGGCGGATATCGTTATTTTCTCACCTTCACAGATGATTTGAGCAGATATGGTTATATCTACTTAATGAAACATAAGTCTGAAACATTTGAAAAGTTCAAAGAATTTCAGAGTGAAGTTGAAAATCATCGTAGCAAGAAAATAAAATTCCTACGATCTGATCGTGGAGGAGAATATTTGAGTTACGAGTTTGGCCTACATTTGAAACAATGCGGAATAGTTTCACAACTCACGCCACCCGGAACACCAAGCGTAATGGTGTGTCCGAACGTCATAATCATACTTTATTAGATATGGTACGATCTATGATGTCTCCTACTGATTTACCGCTATCATTTTGGGGTTATGCTTTAGAGACGACTGCATTCACTCTAAATAGGACACCATCAAAATCCGTTGAGAAGACACCTTATGAACTATGGTTTGGCAAGAAACCAAAGTTGTCGTATCTTAAAGTTTGGGGTTGCGATGCTTATGTGAAGAAACTTCAACCTGATAAGCTCGAACCTAAATCGGAGAAATGTGTCTTCATAGGATACCCAAAAGAGACTGCTGGGTACACCTTCTATCACAGATCCGAAGGCAAGATATTCGTTGCTAGGAATGGATCCTTTCTAGAGAAGGAGTTTCTCTCGAAAGATGTGAGTGGGAGGAAAGTAGAACTTGATGAGGTAACTGTACCTGCTCCCTTATTGGAAAGTAGATCATCGCGGAAATCAGTTTCTGCGACACCTACACCAATTAGTGAGGAAGTTAATGATAATGATCATGAAACTTCAGATCAAGTTATAACTGAACCTCGTAGGTCAACTAGATCAAGATCCGCACCAGAGTGGTATGGTAATCCTGTTCTAGAGGTCATGTTACTAGACCATGATGAACCTACGAACTATGAAGAAGCGATGGTGAGCCCAGATTCCGCAAAATGGCTTGAAGCCATGAAATCCGAGATGGGATCCATGTATGAGAACAAAGTATGGACTTTGGTTGACTTACCCGATGGTCGGCAAGCCATTGAAAATAAATGGATCTTCAAGAAGAATACTGACGCTGATGGTAATGTTACTGTCTATAAAGCTCGACTTGTTGCGAAAGGTTTTTGACAAGTTCAAGGGATTGACTACGATGAGACCATCTCACCCGTAGCGATGCTTAAGTCTGTCCGAATCATGTTAGCTATTGCTGCATTTTATGATTATGAAATTTGGCAAATGGATGTCAAAACTGCATTCCTGAATGGATTTCTGGAAGAAGAGTTGTATATGATGCAACCGGAAGGTTTTGTCGATCCAAAGGGAGCTAACAAAGTGTGCAAGCTCCAGCGATCCATTTATGGACTGGTGCAAGCCTCTCGGAGTTGGAATAAAACGCTTTGATAGTGTGATCAAAGCATTTGGTTTTATACAGACTTTTGGAGAAGCCTGTATTTACAAGAAAGTGAGTGGGAGCTCGATAGCATTTCTGATATTATATGTGGATGACATATTGCTGATTGGAAATGATATAGAATTTCTGGATAGCATAAAGGGATACTTCAATAAGAGTTTTTCAATGAAAGACCTCGGTGAAGCTGCATATATATTAGGCATTAAGATCTATAGAGATAGATCAAGACGCTTAATTGGACTTTCACAAAGCACATACCTTGACAAAGTTTTGAAGAAGTTCAAAATGGATCAAGCAAAGAAAGGGTTCTTGCATGTACTACAAAGGTGTGAGATTGGGTAAGACTCAATGCCCGACCACTGCAGAAGATAGAGAGAAGATGAAAGATGTTCCCTATGCTTCAGCCATAGGCTCTATCATGTATGCAATGCTGTGTACCAGACCTGATGTGTGCCTTGCTATAAGTTTAGCAGGGAGGTACCAAAGTAATCCAGGAGTGGATCACTGGACAGCGGTCAAGAACATCCTGAAATACCTGAAAAGGACTAAGGATATGTTTCTCGTTTATGGAGGTGACAAAGAGCTCATCGTAAGTGGTTACGTTGATGCAAGCCTTGACACTGATCCGGACGATTCTAAATCTGAAACCGGATACGTATTTACATTGAACGGTGGAGCTGTCAGTTGGTGCAGTTCTAAGCAAAGTGTCGTGGCGGGATCTACGTGTGAAGCGGAGTACATAGCTGCTTCGGAAGCAGCAACTGAAGGAGTCTGGATGAAGGAGTTCATATCCGATCTAGGTGTCATACCTAGTGCATCGGGACCAATGAAAATCTTTTGTGGCAATACTGGTGCAATTGCCTTAGCAAAGGAATCCAGATTTCACAAGAGAACCAAGCACATCAAAAGACGCTTCAATTCCATCCGGGATTTAGTCCAGGTGGGAGACATAGAAATTTTCAAGATACATACGGACCTGAATGTTGCAGACCCGTTGACTAAGCCTCTTCCACGAGCAAAACATGATCAGCACCAAGACTCCATGGGTGTGAGAATCATTACTGTGTAATCTGGATTATTGACTCTAGTGCAAGTGGGAGACTGAAGGAAATATGCCCTAGAGGCAATAATAAAGTATTATTTATTTCCTTATATCATGATAAATGTTTATTATTCATGCTGGAATTGTATTAACCGGAAACATAATACATGTGTGAATACATAGACAAACAGACTGTCAGTAGTATGCCTCTACTTGACTAGCTCGTTAATCAAAGATGGTTATGTTTCCTAGCCATAGACATGAGTTGTCATTTGATTAACGGGATCACCTCATTAGAGAATGACGTAATTGACTTGACCCATTCCGTTAGCTTAGCACCCGGTCGTTTAGTTTGTTGCTATTGCTTTCTTCATGACTTATACATGTTCCTATGACTATGAGATTATGCAACTCCCGTTTACCGGAGGAACACTTTGTGTGCTACCAAACGTCACAACGTAAATGGGTGATTATGAAGGTACTCTACAGGTGTCTCCAAAGGTACTTGTTGGGTTGGCGTATTTCGAGATTAGGATTTGTCACTCCGATTGTCGGAAAGGTATCTCTGGGCCCACTCAGTAATGCACATCACTATAAGCCTTGCAAGCATTGTGACTAATGAGTTAGTTGCGGGATGATGTATTACGGAACGAGTAAAGAGACTTGCCGGTAACGAGATTGAACTAGGTATCGAGATACCGACGATCGAATCTCGGGCAAGTAACATACCGATGACAAAGGGAACAACGTATGTTGTTATGCGGTTTGACCGATAAAGATCTTCGTAGAATATGTGGGAACCAATATGAGCATCCAGGTTCCGCTATTGGTTATTGACCGGAGAGGTGTCTCGGTCATGTCTACATAGTTCTCGAACCCGTAGGGTCCGCACGCTTAAAGTTACGATGACAGTTATATTATGAGTTTATATGTTTTGATGTACCGAAGGTTGTTCGGAGTCCCGGATGTGATCACGGACATGACGAGGAGTCTCGAAATGGTCGAGACATAAAGATTGATATATTGGACGACTATATTCGGACACCGGAAGTGTTCCGGAGAAGTTTCGGATTTAACCGGAGTGCCGGAGGGTTACCGGAACCCCCCGGGGAAGTATTGGGCCTTAGTGGGCCTAGAGGGGAGAGAGAGGGCAGCAGCCAGGAGGTGGCGCACCCCCTCCCAGGAGGAATCCTAGTTGGACTAGGAGAGGGGGGCGCAGCCCCCTTTCCCTCTCCCTCTCCCTCTCTTTCCTTCCCCCCCTCTTTTCCTAGTAGGACTAGGAAAGGGGAGTCCTACTCCTACTAGGAGGAGGACTCCCCCCCTCTCTTTGGCGCGCCTAGGGCAGCCGGCCTACCCCTTGCTCCTTTATATACGGGGGCAGGGGGGCACCTCGCTACACACTTGATATACGATATTTTAGCCGTGTGCGGCGCCCCCCTCCACCATATTACACCTCGATAATACCGTTGCGGAACTTAGACGAAGCCCTGCGTCGGTGGAACATCAACATCGTCACCACGCCGTCGTGCTGACGAAACTCTCCCTCAACACTTGGCTGGATCGGAGTTCGAGAGACGTCATCGAGCTGAACGTGTGCTGAACTCGGAGGTGCCGTGCGTTCGGCACTTGATCGGTCGGATCGTGAAGACCTACGACTACATCAACCGCGTTGTGATAACGCTTCCGCTGTCGGTCTACGAGGGTACGTGGACAACACTCTCCCCTCTCGTTGCTATGCATCACCATGATCTCGCGTGTGCGTAGGAATTTTTTTGAAATTACTACGTTTCCCAACATCTACCTCAAAGCCCGGCCTAAGTGGGCCAAGGCTGAGAATGATCTGCTTGAAAAAGGGATCGAACCACAAACAATGAACTGGACAGACCGTTGCCGGACTTGGTTCTTCGGGGCTGGCGGAACCTTGGACCCTGTATCAGGGAGGTGCGTTTGGACGAACGAGCTTTTGAGAATACCAGTCAAGAAGATTCAGCAATATATCGATGCAGCGCAGGAAGGGACGCTCGTTCCAGACAAAGAGAACGACGAGCTCACAATGGCCCTCGGGAATCCTGAGCACCCTGGATGGACACGAGGCACGCTAGGCTCCGTTTCGTGGAAGGCTGGTTTTCCGGACGCGGGCGGTTACAAAAGCCAGGAGAGGAGGAAAAAAGTGGAGCAGATCCAAATTCAGAAGCTGCACGAAAGGGTTCAAGCGCTAGAGGAACGAGACGGCAATCGACATGCCGAAACTACCCCCGAAGCTACACCGCCATCTCAGTGGAGAAGCAGCGTGGCTTCCACCGAGCTGCTTTAGCCGGAGCATGTCTTGACGGCTCCTGCTAGCTACCCCGTGGATGCTATCACGGAGTCTCAACATTGCCACCTTATGGCGCAATGGCAGAACTTCAAAGTCAAGGCGGCTGTTGGCTCTGTTTTACCTCCTGAACCCGGCGCAACCTACCACTGCCGGCCGATTCCAGAAGGATATGGTAGGGTGATGGTGGATGAAATAACGGAGGGATTTGAGGACCTCCAGCTTGACCACCCTACCGGTGAAGGGGAGACTCGGCTGGGTTCTGCTCTGAAGACTCCATGCCTATGGCGGAAGGAGCTCATCAACCTTCCGAACTGGACGGCTCCGGCGAGTAAGGGCACTCCGCCTCCTCCTCCGGCGAGTGATCAGGGCACTCAGCCTCCTTCTTCGGCGCGTGGCTGCACTCCGCCTCCTCCTCCGGCGAGTGATCAGGGCACTCAGCCTCCTTCTCCAGCGCGTGGCGGCACTCCGCCTCCTTCTCTGCCTGCGCCGGCGCGCCAGAGCAGCCAGCCTCCTCCTTCTCCGCCTCTTCAGCAAGGGCGGAAGAGACCCGCCGCCGCTCCGGCTGCTCCGGCGCGTCGTAGTCCTTCTCCTCCGCCTCGTAAGCAAGGAAAGAAGACAGCCGCATCCGCTCCGCCTGCTCTGCCGGCGTCTAGCAGTACAGCTGCCAGAGGCGGGAGGCAATACAGATTCGGTCCTTCTCTGAAGACTCCAGAGAAGTTACCATACGAGAGGACCGAGGAGGAAACCAGGAAGATCGTGCGAGCCGAAGTGACAAACTTCTTTGAAGGGGTGAAAGCAAAGAAACATCCACCTCTGGAGGAGAAGGTAGATCCGGTGAAAGCAAAGCGCACTCTGGCTGCCCTGACAAAACCACCAAAGTCTCCGCCGAGAGGCAACTATGAGCGCATTCTTGCAAAGACATATGCCGAAGCGGAGTGGTCGGGAAGTACTGTCAGTGATCAAAGGTTAAAAGAACGACGAGCTGGGAAAAAATTGCCCAGCTCAGCGAACAAGCGAACCAATCGTGCCCCCCGCTCAAGGTGTCAAAAGACATCGTCGCTAATGATCCGAGGATGGTGGCCGGTTATAGCAATCTTGGAGATTACCTGCCCGACGATGTACATTATGAAATCATGGAGGTGGACGAACACAAATACCATTACGGGAAGCCTCTCGTCAAAGATGAAAGACCTCTAACAACGATGATGCGAAGATTACATGATTGGTACATGAAAACCTACAGAGAGTCTGATGGGATGAATACTTTGACGCTGAGAGTTAAACCGGAGCATGACCTCGTTGGAATTGAACTGCTGAATGTTCCATTTGAGGAGTTCTTCCAGTTTTTCAATCAAAAGGCCCTCGATAAAACAACGATCACTTGCTACTGTCTGTAAGTAGTACTACTTCTGTCATTAAGTCGCTCTATATAGGTCAGCTCTTTCATTGCATGTATTTATAATTATCCTCACTATATTATGCAGATTGAAGATCGCCGAATTGAAGAAAAGACAAATCGGTGATATTGGGTTCATTAACACAAATCTCATAGATGCATATACGGTTGAAAAACATGCCAAAGAAGCCGAGGCCAACTTGCTACGGTCGTTGGTATTAAATCAAAACAAAGATATAATACTCTTTCCTTACAACTTCAAGTGAGTGTTACTGTCTTGTGCATATTCGGTTTCCCTTATTAGTCCAGGTTATGGTAATGTAATTGATGACTTATGCATGCATGCGCAGCTTCCACTATATTCTCCTAGAGATTAAGCTTGAGCAGGGAGTAGTAACCGTCTTAGACTCGAGACGAAAAGATCCCCAGGACTATGCGAACATGACTCAAATGCTCGAGAAGTAAGTTAAATCGATCATTATCCACCATATCAGCAACTTTGTTCATTTCCTGATATCAAGTAATTGTTTTCTTTGTCTGGCAGGGTTTGGAGAAAATTCACCACAAAAGCTCCGGGACTGCCGAAGAAGCTGCAATTTAGACACCCGAAAGTAAGTACTATAGTAGCATGTTCCGCCCATCTCCTAGTGATTCAAGCGCTAGTTTCATCAATACCATTTAGCATGCTTGCTTATCAGTTAGATTGACCTCTATTTATTGTAAAGTGGTTGTGGCAGGAACAAGGGAATGATTTCTGTGGATACTACGTTTGCGAGTCTATCCGCCACACGACCTGTGAGCGGGGCTACTCTGACGAACAATATGAAGTGCGTAAGCAATAATATTCACAATTTTATTTTATTACCATCATTTGTGTCGAGTTTCATTTATTCATATATATATGTATTGACCCCCTTCTTCAAATTAGATGTTTCGGATGCGGGATGAACTCCTAGCAGAAGATCGTATGCGAGCAATTCAAGAGGAATTGGCGGCATTCTTCCTTGACCACGTGATCGCTGAAAACGGAGAATACTATGTGGACCCTGTGTTCTTACAATTTAATTAGGAGATTATATTGTAAGAGATAATTATTGTATATGTAGCCGGTAGTGTCAGATAGATATACGAGAACTTGTTGTTCGACCAATCTCTCGGAGAAGGAGAGGTGGTCGATATCACTTCTCTCTGTATGCATATGTGCATGATGATCTTCTGTTTTCTTCATTTGCTTACTAGCTAGCGTGTCTAGTCCTCTCCATACATATATAGTACGTAGCGTCGACCAAGCACGGAGATAAGAGAGGACACTTCTCTCTATTAATTAGCTAGCTAACACAATATATGAAACACCTAAATTAACCCCCAAAACCCCCCAACCCCCCCCCCTTTAAAAAAAACAAAAACCCCAGCCCCTGAAATGCTGATGCGTGGATGCCTATTGGTCCCGGTTGGTGACACCAACCGGGACAAAAGGCCCTGCCTATTGGTCCTGGTTGGTGGCACCAACCGGGACCAAAGGCCCCCCTACCTGGGCTGGCAGCAGCGGCCACGTGGAGGACCTTCTATCCCGGTTCGTGTAAGAACCGGGACTAAAGAGTTAGGGCTTTAGTAACGACCCTTTAGTCCCGGTTCGAAAACCGGGACAAAAGGCCCTTACAAACCGGGGTAAAAGCCTCTTTTCCTACTAGTTGAAATACAAGTATTGGAATCATAATATTACTTTTCCTTTGCTAATTCTCATAAGAAAAACATGAATCATGTACTTGTATTATTTAAACTATGACCGAACTTGCCTATTGGCAGACAAACATCACGACCTAGTACCACTTCGTTTATAGTTGTAGCATCTCCAGAAAGATACGTGGTATGGTTGTGCCCTAATACGAGTCCAACCTCTTGAAGACGTGCTTCTCTGAGTTCTGTCTCTTAGCCTATACATCCAACATAGACAACATTTGTTTCTGATTCCTCTCATTCCAGTTTACATGACTATAACCTTGAATTTATCTTCAACTTGCTTTCTCTCTTGTATTTCTGCTTGCTAGCTATTGTAGGACGGGTATTAGAAGAGTTGGGGAGAACACGCAATGCAATAGCCTCTTATATCATGAGCGTTTCAACAAGTGTTGCATGCTATATAAGATTCAAAGGAAAATGTTATATGACGTTAATTCATGCAAGATTTCTGCTCTATCTACTATTATTGAACACATATCATAAGTTCATTTGTTGGGAGAATTTACGAGTCATGTACCAAACCACGTGAATGGGACTAAACCAAGTGAAGCTCTCATGGTACTTTCGTTTGATGTTGCTTATCTATATGTAGTTGGAGGTAATAGCATACATTGTGACCCAAGAAACCCCTCACTTTTTTCAATGGGGGTCGAGGATTTGAAGTTACCCAGGCCAGACTTCTAAAGGAAACAGAAAATCGATGCCACGATACAATTAAATAAGACACTCAACATAATTAATTGGCCAAATAATATGAAAACTGGCAAGATGATCAACAAAACTAATTCTTCAAAGTAGTTACATTATCTAAAACTAGGCGAAAAAGATACTATAACACAACAGAAAATGGATATAAATTCTAACTTGGAGATCTACAATCTTCCATCAGGCCAATATGATAAGAATCAAAGAATCACCAGTAGAAAACAGGGTATCAATCCCGGTTTCAGAGGCCCTTTAGTCCCGGTTCTGGAACCGAGACAAAACGATCGGGACTAATGCCCACCACTTTTAGTCCCGGTTAGCTTACGAACCGGGACTAAAAACGATCGGGACTAATGCCCACCACTTTTAGTCCCGGTTAGCTTACTAACCGGGACTAAAGGGGCTCTACATGGCCGCTGTCTGGAGCGAGGATGGAGGACCTTTAGTCCAGGTTGGTGTTACCAACTGGGACTAAAGGCGGGCTCCACCTTATTTAGTCCCGATTGGTAACACCTACCTGGACTAAAGGATTCTTTTCAAAAAAAAAAATCAATTTTTTTGAATGTTTCTCGATTTTCAAAATTTTGAATTATTTGACAATTTAATCTCTAATCACCCCTCCTCACTTTTTGATTTTTTTTCTGATTTTCAAAATTTTGAATTATTTGACAATTTAATCTCTAATCGCCCCTCCTCACTTCTTCAGCCTAAGCACGCTTAACTTCCAAATCGTCTAATTTCCCGCCCAGTCACCAATCTTCTCACAACTCCAGCCTAAGCACGCTTAGCTTTCCAATTCTATTGCCCCTTGTTTCCAAGTCTGCACTTGTTGTTTTCCTGACAATAGTAAGCTATCAAACCTATTAACCCTTAGGTCTTGATGTCACATGATTTAATTTTTTGAATTCCAAACAATTATTAAAATAAAATAAGTAATAATAATAATGAATTTCAATGAAAATAAAATAAGTAAAAATATTATTTTATTCATTTTTGTCCATTTATTCATTTAATATGGCATAATTAATATCTTTAAATATGTAAATCGAAATTCGAAAAATAATATATCCATTATTATCAGAAAAATGTGAGGAATCCAAATATTACATCATTTACTTTTCTAGTAAAATTAATTTTTAAAACTATTTCTCATATGCTAGAATCAATTGCTTCTTGGTGATGTGATTACGATGAGAACTAATGAGCTTTCTATGTTTGGCTAAGCACAAGTGTCTGTTCTGGATTCATTGATAAAATGGTTATAATTGTTGACCTGGTACTAGCTAGGGTATAAAATGGTGAATCCTTGAATCACTATATACAATGTCTGTCCAGTTGCAGCAACTGTTGTTATTTGATTTTTAGGAGTTCAACTTGAGCATGAAGTCATACGTTTCACCGTTTGAGTTTGAAACTATTATTCCAAAAAACAATAATTATTTAGTAACACTAATATTTATTGACTAAGTAGTTTGACCAAAAATTCAAAAAACTTAAATTTGAGGTTAACTTTTGTTCCTTTTAGAATTTGAGGATTCTGAAAATTTGCAAAACGGCCTACGGCGGTTGAAATCAGAACCGGCTTCTCGTGCTGAAATTTTGATATATTATACGTTTTCTTTCGACATCGTATGCAAAACTTATAGCCGTTTTAATTTTTCATAACACTTTTTTTGCAAAACATGTTGAAATTTATGTCTTTTAATTTTCCTAACTAGTAGATGTAATAACATAACTACATCTCGAAGAATTTTAATTTTTGAAGTTTTTATCATTTTCTTTTGTTTTTTTAAACTTAAATGGCGATAAGGGGGGGGGGGGGTAGAGTTTGAAAAGTGCAAAACCCCTTTAGTCCGGGTTGGTGTCCATCCAAGCCTACCGTCGACTACATTTGCTAGCACCGTCCCAGCCAAAGTCACAACTAATTTTAGCCAAGCCAGAGTCACGTTCTGTTAAAGTAGCAAAAAGAATTACTTTTTTATATAGCAAAACTAATTCTATCAACTATAATTAAAGGCTAAACAACTATTAACACAAACAGTAGAAAAAATTAATATTAATTAATTATAAAATTTTATATACTATTGCCTAACAGAAGCATACTACAACATGTTAAAATCTACAGAAAGAACTAACTAAAATAATTGAAAACAACAATTAAATGACTAAAACAACTATATAAGCAAAACATTAATGTTTTAATTAAAATCCTAATTTAAATTATTCTAAAAATAACCAAATAAATCTTACTGTGACCACAATCTAACATGTGACTAGGGAGCAAAAGGAATTAAATTATAAAATATTTTTAAACTCAAGTTATTCACAATCTAGGGTTTGAAGCAAATTTGAACAAATTCAAATTTGAAAACTAATGGCACAAATAAAAACTAGACAAAATTTTGAATGTAATGCAAAAATAATCACTCAAAAAAAATCAAATATCCTAAAAGATATGAGCAATTTAAAACAGAAACTAAAAACAGAAAAGAAATGGAAAAACAGAAAAGAAACTTTCAAAACCCCTTGAGTCCCGGTTGGTGCCTTTTAGTCCCGGTTGAAGATACCAACCGGCACTAAAGGGGTTCGCATCGGCTGCAGCCCCTTTAGTCCTGGTTGGTATCTCCAACCGGGACTAAAGGTTGCGTTTGACCCGGGACTAAAGCTAGCTGAGCCCCGTCCGACGTCCTAGCCGTTCGAATTGGGACCGGTACTAATGCTCTGATCTGCCCAGGACCAAAGCCCTGTTTTTTACTAGTGAATGATATAATGAAATTGGAGAAGTAGCCCCTGGAAGAAGACAAGATTACGAGGAGAGTGGAAGAACCTGCTGCTTACTGCCTTGTTGGCTGCTAATTGCAATTTTGAGTGGGGTGTAGTGTTATGGAGATGATGTCTCGCGTGGGGACAGCACCCTGACCAAGAACGGGTGGACTTCATCCTTCCCCGTCCAACGTTGCGGCGAGGCAGCGAGTCAGCGTGCATGGAGGCGTGATCGATTTTCTGGATCGATCGTCCATTGAAAACTGGCGGAATTGGGAGCGTCAAGGCTCAACCGCGTGTATAGATAAAATGGGCTTAAGTTCAACTGGGCCTGTACTGCCGATTTCTATGACTTGACTGACAGCCCATCTCATAAAATGAAACGGTTTCTTCCCTCCTCTCGTCTTCCTGCTCGATTTCCCCAGCTATGCACACATACAACCCTCAAAACAAGAACAGAGCTTCGCTCTCGCCCCGCATGGTAGCCAAAGTAGTACGGCGTACTCTTAGGTTCCAAAATTTTACCCAGGGCAGCCGCCCCTAGACGCCCCCATGCTGGACCTGCCCCTGACTTTGTTTAAACAATTTTCTTCGATTGGTGAACTTTTCTGGAATCGACGAATGTTTCTCTGGAAATAGGTGGAACAATTTTTTACATTCATGAACAATTTATTAATCTAGCAAAAGGGCCCGTGCGTTGCAACGGAAGAAAAAAAATTAATTTCCAATGGCCATGACCACATTTTGCTGTATCACCGGGATACACTATCATTCTTATTTTTCTGAAATCGCGAATAATTTTTGAAAATCATGAACATTTTTTAAAACTCCTGAACATATCTGAAATTGTGAATATTTTTCAAATTCTTCAACATTTTTAAAGATTTTCGAACATTTATACTATTTGCAAACATTTTTTTTAATCCTGAACATATGTAAAATATTTTTATTAAATAAGCGAATATTTCTAGAATCGACGACATTTCTTTGGAAATTGTTTGCTGGAACACTTTTTAAAATTCACGGTCTTTTTAGTGATTTAAGGAATATTTTCTGAAATACATGATCATTTCTTAAATCAGCGAACATTTGATGAATGAATAAACTATTTGTAAGTTATGAATAGTTTTTGATGTTTTTATATTTTTCAATTCATGAATTTTTTTTGCAGTGGACAAATTTTGTTCAATTTCATTAACATTTCGAATCAAACTTTTTTCATAAATCATGAACATTTTTTGATTCTCGAACATTTGTTTTCAAAATTGTGAATTTGTTTTGAATATGCGGACATTTTCTAATCATGTTCTGAGTCCAAAACATTTATGAATTATTCAATATTTTATTTCAAAATTTTGATTTTTCTTAATTACAAATTATTTAAATTAGAAAAACACATAGATAGAAAACAGAAAAATAGGAAATTTAAAAAACAGACTACGCGGACATGGGCCGGCCCAAACAGGCGCGTTGTTTCTTCTCCCAGCATGCAGAGCGCAGTATAAAAGGTTTCTACTGGGCCAGCCAAGCAGGGACTCCCCTTTGTGAAACCTTTTTTTTAACTTGTAGGTGGCATCGGTGGGTAATATTTTGCAATTTTGGGGGCAATTTCGATAACATACCGCAAGAAGCAATAGCCCCTTCATTATTACTAGGAAAAGAGCCCTTGCCTTGCAATGGGAGAAAAAGATACCACATACCCGTAACCCAAATAATCATGAGTCAAGAAACCAATAAGTCCATGTTCTTTATTTCAACATGACATCCCATCTTGTTGCCATTTATTCGTCGTTGCATTCTCGCATACGATGATCATAGTGTTTACAAAATCACAACGCACTTGAATGTGATCAATCATACAGTTGAAATTAAAATTATATCCAATTTCATACAAATTTATTAATAAAATATCTAAAATATAGGAAATAATGAAACCTATAGAGTTGAAACATTTTGCATACTGTTTCATGGTCATAAAAAATAGCACACTAAAATATAATAAAATGCATGAAACTAAAAAAAAACTATGCATGTCTTATTACTTTTTTTAGACAATCTCGCCATGCTTTATTCAAGTCGTCACAATATTTACAGGGACGAACAAAAGATCATCGGGGTTCCCTAACCAAACATGGCAGCCCACACCTAATTATAAAGCATGCTTCACTATATTGTGAGCCTCAAAGTTTGAGCTCCTAAGTTTGTGAACAAAATCACTAATACTAAAAGAATTACTATAGTCTATGATTTCATACATGTCTAATTACTGCGCCCGTCACTAGAGGCAAAATTTCATGTTTTGACTCTTTTGGCGTATAAAATCTAGATCTGACCTTGGTCTGGAGAAATTTCGAGATTTGGCACTTTTGCTACCGCCGGAGGACCTAGCGGTAGCGTTCTACAGGCTACCGCCGCCCTTCCTGGTGTAGGATAACGCAGCAGAAAACAAAAAAATTCTGACCTACGCACCAGCCCAGGACCACTATGGAGACTGCATACATGGTTTGATCTTTTTCGTTACCGACTCGTAGCGCAGCAGAAGTAGAGTCGATGACGAATGGCGGTGCAGATCCCCGCAGCTAGGATTTACAACCTCCCAACCACGAGGATGTACACCCTCATCTGCCCCTCGGACATCCCTCTGGGAGGTGGTCGGACAGTCCCCCGGACGGTGTCGCGGACAGCCCTTCGGGAGGACCTTCGAAACTCGGATAGCCCTTCGGGAGGACCTTTGAAACTCGGACGGTCACACGGACAACCCTTCGGGAGGCACTCTCGAACTAAGACCGAAACTACGATCTATCTACAAAGTTGCACACATACGGTGTCATCTATCCGACAGGGCTTCGCTGTCCAGAACAAGTTCCAACCGGAACCCAGACAGCCTTTCGGCTCTACGAAACTATTTCACGAGGAGGGAGAGAAAAGCTAGATCATTGCAATGGCACTTGTATGTGAGAAAGAGTGAGTGTGGAGAATGCCTCTCCACCTATATTTATAGGAAAACCCAAGGGGTAGGGGGAAACATGAAAAACCCAAAATGCCCACACTTTATGTCACACATAAAAGGGCATAAAGGGCATAAAGGGATGGCAAGTGGAGCTCCATGGAGGAGCTGCACCCTCCAACGTCCCACCTTCATGGGGGCCCCCCAAAGGGGGTTCCTTGATCCCCAAGTAATTCTAGAAGCCTTTTGGGAAAAGTCCCAAAAGGTGGCTTTCCATAAATATCCCAAAAAGCACTTTCACTATTCACGACGACATTTTTCAGCGTCCGTTCTTACTGAAAATATTTATGTGGGCTTAGAACATTTCCAGTACCCACTAAAATAATTTTCAACGCATTCTGAAACAATTCCGGATTAGTGATTTTCATCTGCGAAAAGCATCTGAAGTGGTTCCGGCAGCTCCGGAGCAATTCCAGCTTTTATCCCGGAAAATTCCAGAAAGTTTCCAGAATGACTCTGGCACCCTCCAAGAATTATCAGGCATGTGTCGAAACCAATTTGACTTAATAGTATATCCTGAAACAACTTTTCGGTTTCACCGAAACTCATCCGATGACCTCTCTCTGCGGAACTTTTCCGCTGTCCGAAACTTTTTCGGTGATTTTCTCTCAGACTCCCTGTCTAGTATTTAGCAGATAGATGACCCTTAAGTGTGTGACCCTATAGGTTCGGTGAAGTATAGACATGACCCGGAACCCCTTCCGATCAATGATCAACATCGGAGTCGTGGACACCCATATTGACCCCTATACCCACACGAATAAATATTCGAGTGAACCTCCAGTTGCAGTGAGCTATTCATGTTGCTTTGCGATATGTCACAAACACCCGAGGTGAGATTTATTGCATCCCCGTGGACGAAAAATTTGTCCACCATGCAAGTTACCTCGTTACTGGTTTTGTTCTCTTTTCTCGTTTCCGTGTTCCAGCATCCCAGTGATCAAATCACAGTGTGTCTGGCCAGACGATGATGAATACCGTAACACCGAGAGGGCCCGAGAATATCTCTCCATCGTCGGAGGAGCAAATCCCAATCTTGAGCTATCAAGTTACTTGACACACTTTTCCATGAACCCGTAAGCCGTCGTAATAGCCACCCATTTACGGATGACGTTTAACAAACCACAAAGTTCATGAAGCAAGTATGAAGAAACTCGATACTCTCATGGTCTAAGGAATTATGCAAACATTAACCATCTCTGTGTTATTAACCATAAACTTGTGACGAATGAATCTCATAGCATAACATCAATTTGGGTCGATTCAACACAAGTGTTCTACCAACATCGTGCCCTCAAAATTGCCAGCATAGACATGCCCATGATCAGGAAAACAGGATCATCATGCAATACATGAGCCAGTCTTAGAGGCAAGACTATGAATACATTTTACCGTTTAGTATACCACACGTGCACATGAGTTTCCCTCTCAGCCTCGTGGATATTGCAGACTCGAGAATCATTGCAGTTATAGCATGGAACATAAACATAATTATGAACTTGGAGATAAATAATATCATTTATTATTGCCTCTAGGGCATATCTCCTATAGACTCCCACTTGCACTAGAGTCAATAGTCTAGTTAATGCTAATGCACTTTACACCTATGGAATACTGGTGTAAAAAATGCTTCGCATGTGGTATAGCCTGATGTCCATCGGATCTGACAACTTCAGCTCCATGTGTATCTATGCATATCCTCGCGTTTTCACGCTTTCACAAAATTCATATTTTGTGCGGACTTGGCTTTGTATATATGTGAATCATTAGTCGAAACCTGATTCCTCAGACTGAGTTATGGAGCAACTATCTGCAATAGTGTCCCATTGACCAAAGTCTTCTTGGAACCATACTAAGTTCATGAATGAACTATATGATTCAACATCTTTGTCCTTTTCACTTCTAAAGCGGCAACATACTTCGCCTCTGTTATAGAATTCGCCACAGTAACTTGTTTGGAACAATTTCCAAGTAACTGCAACACCATATTGTGTGTTACACAAAACCCTCAATTTAAATCGAAAATCGCATGGAGAAATGATGAAGATTGTATCGATGTAACCTTTTACAACGAACTCTTCATGATCTCCACTTGCGAAAAAACATGTCATCAGTGCTACTTTAGTACTCAATGATCTTTTTTCACTGTTGTCCCATGATCAGTACTTTTGATCACTTTGGTATTTATACTCGCAATAGCTTGGGAGTATTGGACATATCTGGTTGTTTTACATACCACGGAATACATGATTAATCCAAACACATGAGTGTGTCGAATCTCCATCATGTATTTTGCTCATCAGTATTTTGGGACATTGATTCTTGCAAAAACTCTTTCCATGTGACTTTGGCAAGAATCACTCCTTGTCGTTCTTAGTGTTAAACGGTTTTAGCATCTTGTCAATATGTATTTTTGCTCAGCCCCATTAGGTAAATCTATCTCCATAGATAATTATGCCTAATATCAATGCTTATTTAGCCCAAGCGCTTCATCGGAAAACTATTTTCAAATGAAGTCCTAATTCGTGTCAAGAAATTTATTTCGAATTAACAATGTGTCAAGCACACAAGGTTTTGAGAAATATTATTATGCTCCCACTTACTTTCTTGAAACCACAAGCATCTTCGTTACCCATTGATGAAGTCAAACCCCTTTGACATTCCATCAAAGACGAAGATTCCAACTCCATTTTGCTCTCTTCTGTGCATTGCTGGAACTCTGAAGTTTGCATACTTACTAGCATACTCTGGACTGACAAAATCCTTTTGATTGTATCACATACAAGTCATAGGTTGTATTTCCATTTCATGGAAATTCTTTTGTCATCCATGTTTCATATCTCATGTTTGAAATATGTATTAATTGCTAGTTTAACCCGAACCGAATTTAAGCATTTCTACGGTGAGATAATCTCATTGTAGTCAACTCCTTGAACTTGTTCTTGCAACAAGTCGAGCTTAATGGATAAAAGATTTTTATCCGTATCAGTTTATAGTCCCATTATAATCCGTAAGACTCTAGGTCTTTCAGAGGGTTTATCAAGATTTTAATCTTGAATCATTTATGAAAACTATCTCGGATTATATTGGCATTTAGCCAATTCCGGAGTCAGGGCCCATCAACGCTTCCTTGTGTATCGTAGGTATATTGTTGTCTAACAACAATATCTTGTTTGCGCACCTGAGAGGTTTGCACGAGCTTTGCCTACGTTGTTCAGCTGCAAGTTCGAACAATGTCCATACATCTCATGTAGAGGCTTCCGCATCAGTCTCAGTGGGAAACTCTGGAATTACTTCCAAGGTTCCTATCTGTCGTTGTACAAAAGGAGGGGCGCACTTTTGTACCCCTTTACCTGTGCACGGGCAGTCGGAGCCGCGCCCACGGTCACACCAAGCAGAACAGGGGAGGTGAGCCAAGGTAAGACCGAAGCCCAAGATAACCAGAGCAACGCCAAGGCCAAGACCACAAAGAGCAGAGGGATGAAGCAGGTTCCCCCGGAAAGGCCCTTGCCGGGGCAGCCTCAGCAGCCCCGGCAAGACCCTTGCCGGGGCAGCCCGCCCCACACCAACAGAGCGAGCCACCCTTGAGCCCACGGTCCCCAACACCATCATCCACGTGGGGCCAGGGCTCGGGTGGCACCTCTGTGGTGGCATGCAGACCTTTGTGAAGACATATTCAAGATCAGATGAGGGTTAGAAGACAGCGATCCTCGGCAAGATCCTTACTGAGGAGAGCCACAAGACCCCTGGCAAGATCCTTGCCGGGGACGACAGCGCGCCACAGCAAGACCATTGCCGGGCCCCCAGGCAACGCCCTCGCCGAAGATGCCAGCACGACCACTGCCAGGCCCGCGCCAGCCAAGTCTCAACCGCCGTTCGCATGCAGCTGCCAGCCCAAACCAGCTGGGCAGGCACCTGTGTGGCAACATGCAGCTTCCAGGCCAACTCAGCAGGCGCCTGCGTGGCGGCATGCAGATCTTCGTGAAGACCCTACCACCGCGCCACCTCAGCTGCCTGCCTGCCTACACGGCGCCGCACGCATCGCTGGCCAGGGCGCGTGTCGAAGCGAGGAGGAGCGGCGACGGACGGGACGGGCCTCGCCCCCGTCCCCGATAAAGCTAGGGGATACCTCAGCGGCACATTAAATGTGATTTGTCCTGTAATACGAGCGATAAGCTCATAGCACTGTGCGCCTTTCCACCTCATGTGTGCCACTGTGGCAGCCCCTTTCGACTATAAAAGGAGGCCCATGGCATACTGCAAAAGGATTCGGCTCTTTCAAACCACACGCTCACCACAGCTAGTTCGAGAGCTCAAGAACTCTCTGAAATACACCCACCAAAGCAGGACTAGGGTTTTACACATCCTCGCGGCCCGAACCTGGGTAAACGATCCTCATGCTGACTACTAATCCTGCTCTTCTTGCAACCCTGCGCCCCGGCAACCGTAGTAGGGATTCTTGTGATCCCATAGGTGTCGTTCCACACCGACATCTTTGGCGCGCCAGGTAGGGGGCGCAATTGTGAGAATCTGGTCTAGTAGTTAGCCTAGCAGTTCTTCGTCGCCATGGCTCCTAAGAAGAAGACGGCCACGGCGATCGGCTCGTTGGGAGCCAAACAGCCCGTACCGGTGCGGACGAGCAGTGGACCGGTCGCGGACAGGACCCGGGCCGCGGTCCGCGAGCACCAGCATCGCCCTAGCAGTCAGAGCCTGGCGAGTGGCGTCGTTCGCACGCCAGACGACCGGCCGCACGTCGCCAGATCCGAAGACGGAGCTGGGGCCCCCGCAGGCGGCGCGGGGCCCTCCAGGGGTGTCGTTGTGCCACTGTCGGGCGGCGCAGCGACCTCCAAGACGCCCACACCGGCGACCACTGCGCGCTCTTCCCATGGTGTGCGCGCCGAGCAGCGTCACCACGCTGGTGACCCTGGGCACCGCCGTGGGAAGAGCCCTGTGCATCATCCGCGAGATGAAGGGGTTCAGCATGCCCGCCGAAGTGCTGGCGAAAATGGCGCGCAGCCGCTGCGTCGTAACGGAGCTCCTTCTAACGTAGTTAGAAGTCCAAGCGCGCCGCGATCCACGCAGCTGTCGCCGCCGCCGACGCCAGCAGAAGCTTTGGCACGCGCGCAGCTGCTCCTCGACTTCCCTCCTGTTGCAGAGAAGCTCGACGAGTGGAGGGCCACCATCCGGAGCCTCGTCGCCGTCGCCAACAAAGACGATCCGCGACCGGCGGGGCCCTCGGGTCGGCGCTCCACCGAGCCACCACGTGCTGGCGCTGGGAGGACCGGGGGAGCTGCGGCCACGGTGCACTCTCCTCCTCCTCGCCAGCCGCCGCGAGCGTCTGCCCGTCGTGACGACGCTTGTGATAACATCTCTGTAGCCTCGTCCGACCCGCAGACCCACCGCGACCAGCGCCAAGTTCTTCGAAAACGAGCTCACGAAGATGCTCGGACCACCATCGCGCGCCGGCGCGATACACGCCACCAGTCGGACAAGCGGGCGGGACCCGCTATAGACCACCCAGCACCGGGGGGCTCCGGCGGCCTACCTTACGAAGTGGGCTGCCCGGCCTTCTCCCGTGAGCTGCGGCAGTTCCAGTGGCCGTCCCACCGCACGTTCAAGCCCGACGTCAGCGAGAAGTACACTGGCAAGACCCATCCGTCCGAGTTCCTCAACATCTACACCATCGCGATGCAGGCTGCCGGAGCTCGCGACGACAAGGTGCTTGCCAATTATTTCCTGCTGGCACTGAAGCCCAATGTTATGTCCTGGTTGATGCACTTGCCGGCGGATTCCATTTCTTCTTGGTCAGATATGTGCCATGAGTTCGTTGGCGCCTTCACAAGAGGCCACCAAGCTCATGGCCAGGCCAGTGATCTGCATATCATTCCCCAGAAGGAAGGGGAAACCCTACGTAAGTACATCCAGAGATTCAGCCAGGTGCAGTACAACATGCCCGACGTTCATCCCGCCGCTGTGATCAGCGCATTCCATCAGAACGTGCGCAACCGCAAGATGCGTGAAGAGCTGGCGATGACCAAGGTTAAGGATGTGGCCGAGCTCTACGTTCTGGCCGATAGATGCGCCCGGGCTGAAGAGGGAAGGAAGTACCCCGGCGAAGATGCCGGTGCGGAGACCGACTCTACCGACGAAGACGCCGCCACCCCGACGAAGAAGGGCCGGCGTCGCAACAGGAAACGCAAGGGCAAGGCCGTACTTGCCGTCGAGGGGTCTGACGACACCGGCGCTGCCAAAAAGGTCAAGGAAGACGGCCCCAGCAAGGAGATTGCCGGGTGCGCCACTTGCCGGGCCTTAGCAGCTGCTGACAAGCCAGGGGGCTCCGGCAAGCAGTACTGCAAGATCCACCGCACCAAGGGCCACGACCTCCAAAACTGCCGAAAGGTCGAGCTGCTTGCTGAAAAGCAAAAGGCCGAGTACGAAAGGCGGGACAAGGAGAAAGGTCAGGACAGTGCCGAGGGATCCGGCAAGAAGCGTGGCGGCCAAGGAAGCCACCCCGACAAGGACAACCAGCAAGAGAGGCCTGCCCGGGGCCGTGACAAGAAACAAGAAGACGATGATCACGATGAGGACGACGAGTCCTGTGAGCAAGAGTTCCAGAAGGCTACGGAGGCCATGTGCGTCAATGGTGGTGCCTCGCTGCATACTTCTCACCGCCAGCTCAAGCAGTGGGCGCGTGAGATTACGACAGCGGAGCCGTCGTTCGACGCTCAGAAGCCGCTAAAGTGGTCCAGCATGCCCCTCATCTTTGACGCCGAGGACCACCCTGACCGCACAACCGCGGTCGGGTGTTTGCCATTGTTGGTCTCACCAACGATACGCAACCTCAAGGTGAACAAGATGTTGGTTGATGGCGTGGCCGGCCTGAACTTGATCTCGCTTGTCGTGATCAAAAGGCTGCAAATTCCTGATGGAGACCTCGAGGAAATGGGCACGTTTCAAGGGGTCAATCCGGGGAGGAGCCAGCCGAAGGGGAAGGTCACACTGCCCGTGACGTTTGGAGGAGAGTTGAACTACAGGACGGAGAGGATCACCTTCGACGTGGTCGAGATCCCCTTGCCCTACAACGGGATCCTCGGCCGCCCGGCACTAGCCAAATTCATGGCAGCATCACACTACGCCTACAACATGCTAAAGATGCCCGGGCCATTGACCATCATCTCCGTCCCCTCTGACAAGAAGGACGCGCTGATCTACGCCGACCAACTCTATCGGGAAGCAGTTGCAGCAGCTGCCATCAAGGCACCTGCTCCTGCCGCTGAATGCCCGGAAGGGAAGAGAAAGCCCGGCAAGACCTCTCGCACCCACTCCGGCAAGCACGCCTCTTCGGAGTGCTACGCTACCGTCGAGGACGTGCCAGAGAGCTCTACCGGCAAGAGCAAGAAATCCAGAGCCGAGCCACCGCAGACCAAGAAGGTGTCCGCCAGGGAGGATGGCACGGGAGGGGCCTTCACCATAGGCTCCACCCTCGACCGCAAATAGGAAGACGCGCTCGTCACCTTCCTGCGGGCGAATGTCGACGTGTTTGCGTGGCAAGCATCCGACATCCCCGATGTTCCCAGGAAGGTGATTGAGCACCACCTAGCTGTCTGTCCTCATGCACGGCCCGTCAAGCAGAAGGTCAGAAAGCAGGCTCTGGAGAGGCAGGAGTTCATCACAGAGGAGATCAGGAAGTTGGAAGCGGCAGGTTTGGTGAGAGGAGTGCTCCACCCGACGTGGTTGGCCAATCCGGTAGTGGTGCGCAAGGCGAACGGGAAGTGGAGGTTGTGTATTGATTACACAGATATCAATAAGGCTTGTCCTAAGGACCCCTTCCCGTTGCCGCGCATCGACCAGATTGTTGACTCCACGGCCGGGTGTGATTTGTTGTCATTCCTCGACGCCTACTCGGGCAACCACAAAATCTTCATGACAAGAGAGGATGAAGAAAAGACAGCATTCATCACCCCATGTGGTACGTGTTGCTTTTTACGGATGCCTTTCGGGTTGAAGAGTCATTGCTCGACGTTTGCAAGAGCAGTCCAAATTGGTTTTGAACCTCGGCTCCATAGAAATATGGAGGCATACATGGATGACATAGTGGTCAAAACCGAAGACGGGGCAACTCTTGTGCAAGATCTGGAAGAGACATTTGCCAACCTGCGCAAGATCAACCTCAAGCTGAACCCTGAGAAGTGTGTCTTCGGCGTTCCGTCCGGCAAGCTTCTTGGGTTCTTCGTGTCGCAGCGTGGGATCGAGGCAAACCCAGACAAAATCAAGGCTATTGATCAGATTGAGGCGCCCAAGCGGATCAAGGATGTGCGTCGGCTCACCGGCTGCGTCGCTGCCATGAGCCGATTCATCTCCAAGTCCGCCGAGCGCGCCCTTCCTTTCTTCAAAATCTTGAAGAAGGCAGGCCCAATGGAGTGGACCCCAGAAGCCGAGGCAGCATTGCAGGATCTGAAGAAATACCTTTCCTCCACACAAATACTGGTTGCGCCTAAACCACAAGAGCCGTTGCTGCTGTATCTGGCGGCGACGAATCAAGTGGTTAGTGCCGGACTGGTGGCACAGAGGGAGGTCGACGAGGAGGCAGTGACGGCGGCAGAACCAGCGGATGGCAAACCAAAGATTCCCCCGGCAGGACCTGGTGCCGGCAAGGCGAGGCCCCCAGCAGAGTCTGATGCCACCAAGGCAGTGCCCGCGCGGTCGAGTGAGGTGGTGCAAAAGAAGAAGAAGATGCAGCACCCGGTTTACTTTGTTAGCTCCCTCTTGCAGGGAGCTAGATCGAGGTACTCCGGTGTACAAAAATTGCTCTTCGCCTCCTTATGGCCTCGAGGAAGCTGCGTCATTACTTCCAAACCCACGAGATCACTGTCGTCACCCGCCTCCCGTTGCAACGGATACTGCATAACCCTGATGCAACCGGAAGGATTGTGGAACGGGCCTTGGAGTTATCAAGTTTCGGTTTGAAGTTTGAAAGTACCTCGACAATCCAGAGCAGAGTCTTGGCGGAGTTCATTGCAGAATGGACCTCAACGCCTGACGAAGAAATCCAGGAGACCACTCTCCCCGGCAAGGAAGCAGACCGCGACTGGATCATGTACTTTGATGGGGCTTTCTCGCTACAAGGCGCCGGTGCCGGTGTGCTGCTCGTCGCGCCCACCGGAGAGCACCTCAAGTACGTGATCCAGATGCACTTCCCCAGGGAGATGTCCACCAACAACACTGCTGAGTACGAGGGATTGCTCGCCGGTCTCAGGATCGCGGCAGACCTCGGGGTTAAGAAGCTCATCGTCAGGGGTGACTCGCAGCTTGTTGTTAGGCAGGTCAACAAGGATTACCAGAGCCCATTGATGGAGGCCTACGTAGATGAGCTGAGGAAGCTGGAGGAACGCTTTGACGGTATCCAAGCGGAGCATGTCCCCCGAATGGAGAACGACATCGCCGATTACCTGTCAAAGCATGCTGCATTCAAGCTACCTGTGGAACCAGGTACCTTTTTGCTCTGGTTAACTCAGCCGTCCGTCGAGCCATCAACGGGGCAGAACAAGCGGAGGAAGTCAGGTCCCGGCAAGTACTTTCCTACCGAGCCCCCTGGGGCTGCCGGCAAGGGTGCTACCGCGGACGCTGGGCCGACCAAAGGGCAACTGGCTCCGGCAGGGCGTCAAGCCCTGGCCATGGAGACAGCCGCGCTCATGGCTGAGGAAATGCCTTTGGTCCTTGCCGTCGAGCCCCAGGCTCCGGCATGGGCACAACATACTGTCTGATTCCTCCAAATAGGGGAGCTTCCTGAGGAGCAGGAAGAAGCGGAAAAAGTAGCCCGCCGGTCCGCCCTGTACCAGTTCGTCGATGACGTCTTGTACACGAGAAGGCTGAACGGTGTGAAATTGAAGTGCATCCCCCGGGAGGAAGGACTGGAGCTGTTGGCAGAGATACATGGAGGCATATGTGGCTCCCACATAGGGGCGAGGGCCCTTGCCGGAATGGCGTTCCGGCAAGGTTTCTTCTGGCCCACCGCCCTCTAGGATGCCACGGCACTAGTAACCAAGTGTGAAGCGTGTCAGTTCCATTCAAAGAAGCTTCATCAACCAGCTCAAGCCCTTCAAACAATCCCTCTCTCCTGGCCATTCTCGGTCTGGGGGCTCGATATACTGGGCCCTTTCCCCTGCGCTGTTGGGGACTTTGAGTACTTGTACGTTGCAATCGACAAGTTCACAAAGTGGCCGGTGCTGGAAGCAGTGAGAAAGGTGACTGCTCAGTCAACTGTCAAGTTTTTCAAAGGACTGGTCTGCCGTTTTGGTGTGCCAAACAGAGTCATCACCGACAACGGCACGCAGTTCACGAGCCACACCTTGATGCAATACATTCAAGACCTCGGCAGCAAGGTCTGTTTCGCTTGTGGCACACCCACGGAGCAACGGCCAAGCGGAGAGGGCAAATGCTGAAGTGTTGCGAGGCCTGAGAACAAAGACTTTTGACAAGCTGCGCAAGAGCAGAAGGCGCTGGATTGATGAAATGCCGGCGGTTCTTTGGTCGATCAGGACGACGCCAAATCGAGCCACCAGCCAGACACCATTGCCCTGGTATACGGGGCAGAAGCAGTTCTCCCCACAGAACTCATATACGGGTTACCTCGAGTGCTTGCTTATGACGAGCTTGAGCAAAAGCAGTTGCGCCAAGATGATGCGACGCTCCTTGAGGAAGATCGTCTTCGGGCGGCTGTGAGAGTAGCACGCTACCAGCAAGCCTTGCGCCGCTACCATTGCCGCAAGGTTCATGCCCGAAGCTTTGAGGAAGGCGACCTTGTTCTTCGGCGCGTTCAGTCGGCCAAGAATTCCAACAAGTTGACGCCAAAGTGGGAAAGCCCTTATCGGGTAATGCGAGTCACCAGGTCCGGCGCAGTCCACCTGGAGACCGAAGATGCTGTCCCAGTGAGCAACTCCTGGAACATCGAGCATCTTCGCAAGTTTTACCCGTAAGACGCGGCTTGCCGGGCCTCCCGGCAAGCCACCTTTTGTACAAGCTTTGCCGGCAAGGCATGTAACCCTTCGTACAAAGCCAGGCGCAGACCCTGAGCATAAATAAATGAAGCGCTGGCGCCCTAAGTTATAGCATGCATGCTAGGTCTTTCTTCCTTGGTTAGGGTTGATAGTGCTTGGCGGCGACTAACCCCTAGTTTAGAGGTCGAGTGCGCGTCTCTCTGTCCTTTTCTGTCATCTTTTGGTTCGCAGGGCACATGAGCATTTCTGCTGAGCTACTTGGAAGAAAGAGCACGGACCGACGTCCTAACCCCGGCAAACCAAACTTGCCGGGGGCTGCAAGTACAAGGATCCAACCGCGGCAAGATGAGGTTGCTGGGGGCTGCAGATCCAGATAAGTCTTTCATCCTCTATCATGCATTTCGGAACGGAACTGGGGCATGTGAAACCTCGTTTTATCTCCAGGCTACCGTGCTCCCCTTTTTCCTATACCTAAGGATTATCTCCTAGGTTTGGATTTGGTTGTAGCTGCGGTAGCAAGGAGATAGAACGAGGAGTCTAAGCCCACTTCATCCCTGCCTCCGCCAAGAGCGCGAGAATGGTCGAGTGAAGTGAGGGGGACGGCAAGGCCTGTTGCCGGGCGAAAAACGTTTATCTTAAATAATAACAAGGATTCGCTCCTTGTCACGGGGTCTACCCGTGAACGAAAAACCCGGCAAGCATCCCTTTTTCATTAAAAGCATCCCACACAGGTATAGTCCGTACAGAATGAAAAACATGAGCAAGGGGGATTACAAGCTTTAAATTTAGGGCTTATTCCATCTGTGCCCCCAATTCCTTAGTTGTGCTCAGTTTTCCCCACGCTTCAAACTTTTGCTCACTTTTCCCCACTCCCTTAGCTGAAACTCTCACAAATGTTCATAACAGACGTTTGCCGTCTTGGCCGTTAACTGACTTGTGGGGCCACGTTGGACTCTGTTGACTGTGGTTGTGGCTTCGCTGGTTGGGCCGTGTTTGTGTTCATAGGACGGGCCCCTTAGTTTGTTGGGAATAAATTAAAAAAGCCTTCTATCAACGGATGCAGCCTGCTATGCATGCCCGGCTTTGGCATCGATTTAGCCTGCTATGCATGCGAACACCGCCACGCACGCATCTAGTGACCTAGACCTAAACGCATGCATGCACGCCGAGACGCACGCATCGATCCTTGCCGCCCGGTTGCCGGTGGATTTAGTCGCTCCGCAGCGTCGTTTCACGCGTCGCAGGCATACGTGCCGGTGGCAGAAGGGGCAGGCTGCACGCACGCTCACGTCTATGTCGAGGCATCGGTTCACGCCGCACGAGTGCCGCTCGATTCAGTTGTGGGAGGCAGGCAGCCGCCAACGCAGAGCACGCAGAAGGGGGAGGCAGGCAGCCGCCAACGCAGAGCACGCAGAAGGGGGAGGCAGGCAGCCGCCAACGCAGAGCACGCAAAGCACGTTCGCATGGATTCACGTTCACACATTTATGATCGCATCGGTTCACGCACGCACTGAGTCACGATCTACGCCGTTTGCGCGTGTACCCACTTCGTCTCTCCTGGCTATTTAAACTGCCCTTCATTGCCTCTTCTTCTACAGATCCATCTGCGCCTCCCACTTCTCTTCTTCCCCCAAAAGCCAAAGCCGTTCCACTCAGCGAAGCGTTTCAAGATGCAGTACAACGGGCCGACGTTCCAAGCGCCGCCCACCGTGCCGGAACGGCGGTACCCCGCCAACGTCGTCGTCGAGGCATCGCTCCGCGTGTGGGCGATCTCACGCTGGAGGGGTAGCACTGAGCTTGCACGGGGGTTCCTCCGTGCGGGCTTCCACCACCTCCCGCCGGGCTCGCCGCCCATGTTCAACCTCGTGGAGCAGCGTCCCCACGCCAACGCTCCAGTGGTAGGGCTCGTCGTCCACTTCACCAACAGGTTCGATGCCTACTACCTGCTCGGCAAGGTGTATTGGTGTGGGTGCGAGTTCATCGCATTCACCACCCATAACATCTTCACGGACTTCGAGAGCGTCTTCCCCGCTCGCAACCGCATGCACAGCCTCCCGTACTACGTCGGCGACAACGGCCTTGAGGAGGAGGAGTACTGAAGCCGACGGCGAAGAAGACGGTGAAGCCGGCGGTGTGCGTGTTGCCCTAGCTACCCTATCCCTATCTACTATGTAGTGTGAGTGTGAGTTTGGTGTGCGTGTTGCCCGACCTAGCTATGTAAGAACTTGGGAACTTATGTTGCCCTAGCAACCCTATCTATTTATGTGTGTTATATTAATGTTTTGTTATGTTTGTTGCCCTAGCAACCCTACTATCTAAGTTAATTTATGTGTGTTATATTAATGCTTTGTTATGTTTGTATTTCCCTTTGTATTTTGTTTGTCCCAAGTTTAGACACGGCTAATTGGCGTGGGGAAAATTAACCAAACTAACTAAAAATGATGTGTTCATAGATGCCTTCTAAAAATAAGAACATATTGTACATTTGTACACGGCTTTGGTTTGAGAGCTCTGTATTTTTTAGGTATTCCAAGAATACTTTGGTTTTCAGAAATATTGAAGTATCAAATACTTTGAGATGTTTGGCTTTAGTCAAAAGTGTAGTTTTATATACTTTAATATGTAGAAAACTACACTATGTTTGAAGTATATAAAAAAGAGGGTTGGACCTCTTTTTCCAATCATGAAGTATTGGTTCTCTAGGCATAATAATACTGCGGTTTGCAAATACTTTGATTCTAAAAAATGAAGGGACCCATAAAGGAAAGCAAAAAAAATCCTCAATGAGATAGAAGAGATTGGGCAATCAAATTAATGAAAAAAGCAATCAGAAACAAAAAAGGACAAAGCAATCGTTCCTAAACAAAAAAAAGAAACATCGCTTGTTTCTGGGCCTCATTTATCCTTTGTGGGCCTATTGCAGCTTGATTCTCTTTGGGCCCGCGAACTAGGTTTCTAGCAGAACTGACGAACTCGAGGACAAAAGTTTGGCAAGTGCGAGAGAGAAGAGATGAACTTGATGTATATCCCTTGTGCTGCTCAAGTACTGCTTACTGTCATCTGACGAGCTAGGGTATGATCCAACACTCAAGGTTATTTGCTAACAAAATAATCCTATCACTGAACTGGTACTTGTCTTCTGCCGAAACTGAAAGTGTCGAAACTTAACAGTAAACTGCATACATTCAGAGATCGACAGTTGCACTAAACAGAGTTGCATTTGAGATAAACAGACTTGGATTGCTAAACAGTGGCAACAACAGTAGACAAACATCTCTAACGAGAGATGGCCATCAAGTAAAAAATTCCTAGAGCAAGTATTCCTAAAGCTATCAGATTGGATTGCTTCTTCAACTCAATCAGCTGCTTGAAGTTCTTGTTCATCTTCTTCAATTCCGTCTTCAGTTCGACATCTACCACCGTCGGGTATTCCGGACGCGCTGCTGCTGCCGGAGCGGCACTGTCATGGGGCAGATTGAACTCGCGGATTGCATTCCCCCTCGAATCCAGCAAGCCCAACCCTTGAAGCCTCTGGATGTAATCATCCATCCACTCGAAATGGTGGCATTTCTTCACGATCTGAAAACGAAATGTGATAGATTTTTTGAGAAATTAGAGATAAAGGATGCGAGGAAAACTCAGATCTAACCTGCCCCTCCGGCTTGCTCTCGCATTTGACGAACTCGCGCCCAAAGTTCCCATTCTTCTCCTCCTTCGAAGTCAACCGCTTCAGTGGCGCAGTCCGTGGGCAGTCAGTGCATCGAGTCATCGGCACTGGACCATACACCGGCCACGTGGAACGGGGGGCTGACGAGGAGGTCGACATATCGCCCGAGAGGAAGAAACAGAGGAATTGCTCGAGAGGAAGAAGAACGAGAAGATGGGGAAAGAAACAGAGGAATTGCTCGAGAGGAAGAAGAACGAGAAGATGGGGAAAGAAACAGAGGAATTGCCCTATCTGCTCGATGCCTTTGTCTGTCAGATGGAGAAGAGGAGAAGGGGAAGCTATATTGACGATTTGCCACATTGTATTTTGTAGTTTGAATATTTGAACCAACTCTTAACACTGACATGTGGTGGTCATGTGCGAAAAATACAATTTCATATGTAAAGTGGGGCAGATCGTAAAAACCCGAGAAGGACAGTGCAGTAGCCAATCAGGATGCATCACGCGGATCGCGCATGCCTGCCCACATCTGACGGGTGGTGTTTGGCGCTTGGTAGGATCCGACGACGGACGTTCGACGCTAGGGTTTGGAGCATTTCTGCGGGGTTATGAGCGAGTCAACGGGGTTATTAGGGTTTGACCAGATTTCAAATGGCCATAACTAAATTAGAAAAAATCGCAAAAATATAAAACAAACGTAGTTCGTCCGTTTATGAGACCTAGTTACCATAAAAAAATATAAACTCGGTATAGGGGCATTTTTTTGAAAAATCATTTTTTGAAGTGATCTGTCAAAATCAAGTTCAAATGTTTTTAAAAAATTCAAAAAAACTCAAAATGTTGTAATTCTTGTGCACATAGCCGTCATATGTGACAAGGTTATGAGAAAAAATATAAACTTGGTGTAGGTCATTTTCATGAAAAAAGGCTTCACACAAATGAGCTATCACCTATGAACATGTTCAGAGTTCGTATAATAGGGAGAGAGGGTTTAGGGTTTGAAAAAAATCAAAAATTCAAAAAAATCAGAAAAAATCTCCATAGCTTCATTTTCGAGTGAATAAGAAGGATCTGAACTTACTTTTTCATTTTCATATCTAAAACGTGTTATTTCACGGTTTTGAATTAAAAGCATATTTTTTCAAAAAAAATGTAGTAATATGAATATTAATCAATAAATAGTGAGACTTCGTTTTTACCATATATATATGGAACAAGTGTTCATAAAAATATATATGCCTCATTTAGCCAAGGTAAAAAAAACTTGATTTCAAATAGGGCTGTTTACCCTAGCTTTCGAGCTTGTTTCTAGCACATTTCTCATTCGGACTGTTCACCTACGAATATTGGGCTTCAAATGCTCGATCAAATACACCACACAGAGCAATGAACCTCCAATGTTCAACTTCAACTTTGGCTCGAATCCAAATTTTGGCCCAAATTAAAATATTGATTTAAATTCAAATTTTGATGGAAATTTGAATTCTGACACAAATAAGAAACCAAAGTAGAAGCAACATTATTACAAGGGATCCCTTATTACAACTGATAAGTTTTCACAGTAGCTCAAATATACCAAGTTTTAAGATGCCAACATCTTAATACAAATCTACCAAGTTTTAAGCGATCGACTCGCCCTCAAATTGACAACACAAACATTTCCCAACAACTTAATTCAAATTTTCGACTTGCTCCTTGTGTTTGCAGCTGGCTTCACCGTCTTGCTCCTGGTTTCCCTAGTTGAGATGCTCTTTTCTTTCAGACTCTTGTTCCTTTTGATCTTGGGCTTTACTTGGGGTTTTCCCCGTGGAGGTGTTGATGGAGTAGTTCCACTCGCCGAGCACTTGACGACCATTTGACGGTCATCTATGGGTTCAATAATCTTTAAAGGCACAGTTGGAAAAATTACCCCCTCCTCTTCCTCTCTTATAGCTTCAAAACCATCAAAGGCCATGGTTTCAAAATCTTCTGCTTCTTCATCTCTTGGCCTTTTCTCCCTAGAGCTGGTAAATAAAATTATAAGCCATAGGCAAAAAAGACAACAAATGCAAACAAAAGGGTAGCTGCATTCTACAAAGGGTGCAAACACATACCAAGATGCTTCATTTGCTGCTGCATTCTCCACTGCTTCAATTGCTGCTGCATTCTCCACTGCATCTTCAGTCTCCATTGCTGCTGCATTCTCCTCAGCATTGGCTGCTGTCCATCTTTCCTCCTCTCCAAATGATGCATCCACTGCATTGGTACAAAGCCTAGCAATATGCCCCAGAACTCCACATTTTTTGCAAGCACGCTTCTTTGGTAGACGACCCTCCTCACCTGCTCTAATCCTCTGGTTCCTTGGTCTTCCTGGTGGTCTAGTAATGACAGGAGCGTGGAGTTTGAACCCTGGATCTACTATGTTCCATTGATCTTTCCCCAATAGTGCAGGCACATTGTCAGCATAAGCAGACATAAATTTGGCAACAGAGAAATACTCAGAGCAATATTGATCAACTTCACCATCTGCACCCCCGATAACGGTCATCAGATGTAGGGCATGTATGCATGGCTTCCCACGGATCTGCCATTGCCTACAAGTACATTCTCTAGTACTTAGGTTCACAGGATACCTCCATACCCTATTTTTAGTGTCAGTATATGTAACCTCTCCCTCATATGTACCAGATCGAATACATTTCATCTTCAGTCCTCTTGCCTTCAAGTGCAATGCCTTAATCAGTGATGGGAGCATTTGATGACCAACATATTGTGTTTCTGCAATTCTTTTGCGAAGAGCCATCTTTATCATGATCATTTGCCTCATCTTGTCAAATGCTTGCCACAACAAGAGCCCTTTCACTGACTTGAACTTTGAATTGAAGCATTCTGCAAGGTTACTGGTCACATAATCTACTTTGCAGATTTCGTTGAATTGGCTTCTTGACCACACCTTACCATGATGTGCATCCATGTACTCCTTCACAAGAGGATTTTGAGCATACAACACTCTCAAATGGTGTTCATGCTTCCTTTTGCTGCATGTGTATGATGCTGGCCATAAGTTCTCATCATAAACTTTACCTTTGAACTTCTTTTTGAAATTATGCGCTAGGTGTCGCATACATTCCCTATGCTCCACTCCAGGGAATACAATTTCCACTGCACTCTCTAAACCCTTGCAAGCATCTGTGTGTATAGCTAAACCTGGGGGTGTGCCTATAATGTTGCGCAACTGCTGCAGAAACCAGACCCAACTTTCCTCAGACTCTGCCTCCACCACACCAAATGCAACTGGGAATAGCCAGTTGTGTCCATCAACTGCAGAAGCTGCTACTAGCTGTCCTCTCCATCTTCCAGTCAAATGTGTAGCATCTACAGCCAAATAGGGCCTGCAACCATCTAGAAACCCCTGCCAGCAAGCCTTGAAACAAACAAAAGCCCTTCTGAAGCACTCCTTCTGAAATGACTTCCCTTTTATTTTGAATGGAACTGTATGCTTGTCAATCTCTACAACACTCCCTGGACTTGCCATCTCCACTTCAGCTTTGAAAGTGTAAAGCAGCTGAAAACTGTCATTCCATTGACCATTAATTCTGTCAAGAGCCCTTTCCCTAGCATTGAAAATTCTCATGTAAGGAATTTCTATCTTGTACTTCTCAAAAAGCTTCCCATGGAGTGCTGTTGGACCAAGTCCAGGTTCTTCTCTCAGCCAATCCAATATAGCATCTGCCACCCACCTAGTTTTTGCTAGCTTGGTTTTGGCCTTCCCCCTCCCCCTCCAGGTGGACATGTGTGCTTGTGTGGGTTTTTCTTTATCTGAAACAAAATAAAAGGGTAAAAAACAGTTGAGAAACCTTACTCAACGATCTGAAACTAAATTACTAACTGAACTTGGATTACCTGAATATATTTGCTCTTGATCATACGAGATGCATGCAACTTCCACCTACACCTAGGATATGGACAAAATACTGTGAACCTTGCTGGCTCACTCCTTTTAATCTTATAGGTGTTTTCAGATATAATGCACCATGTTGTCACTGCATTCCGACAGTCCACCATTGATTGGAAAATGGTACCTACACTAAGCTCAGGTTTTTCCCTGTTCCACTCAATTGTTGGCATGTCATCACCATCGTATTCATCCTCGATTAAGCTCTCCATGTTCTCCACCTTCTCTTCATCGTCAGTGTCATCAAACCTAGCTTGGCTGATGGGCTCCTCCATATATTCGTCATCCACTGCTTGCTGACTGGCTACATCGACCAGTTCAGGAAACATCATCTCGTCTTCATCATCATTTGTAGGCACTGCCTCGTCAGGTTCTGCATCTTCTTCTACACCAACTGCAGAAGGTACACGAGAAGCAGCAGCTGAATCGGAACCAGAATTGGCAGCAGGCATGTTCTGGCTCCATGAACCACTTGCTTTACTTGGTGTCGACCTACAAGGAGTGCCGGGGTGCTGGCTATTAGCACAGACAGATGATGTCTGAACTCCCTTCCCCTTCGCCCGTTCTGCGCGTGGCTGAAGCACATCGATTTGGAGTTTACCAAATCGGCAGCCAGCAATCCCAGCAAAAAGCAACGGCATATGATCGTCGCAAGTTAGTGGGAGAAATCTTTGCTCGTCACTGCTGAAGTAATTCAGTTCAACAGCATCGGCATCACTCCAGGGATAGGTGTTTCGGAGCTCAGCTCGCAAATCTTTGAAAGATATGCTGGTTTCTACCACTTTGGGATAGAAAAATGATGAAATCAAATGCGGTTTAGTACCACGCAGCACACTAGTTTCCATTCTAATCGCCAGCCGGAAAGCCAGCGCGGGATCAATCCTATTTTGTTGAAGGAAACAAAGGCTTCAGTTAGCCGGGTAAAATCGAGCACAAATTCAAACGATTCAAGCAAACAGAAGTCAAATACGGCCTACAATACGACTTAGAACGTCAATTCGAGAGGAAACAATGCTTACCCAGGTTTAATCCATGAATTATCTGCCGCAGATTCCACCCAATCCTCTCCACGGTCGACTGCATTCCGGCCATCCTCACTCAACATCGCTATGTAATCCCAGGTGGGGAGGTGGGCTATATCTGGCGGAGACGCGGCGTCGCCGACGAACTGAATAGGGGCATAGGGTGGAGGAAACAACTGTGGTGGACGCGGCACGACGCCGGCGGAGGGGGAGGGGCGGCGCGGTGCAGTTCAGCCTATCTAGATTTGTTTCAGATTTAGACAAGCTGCCCAATACGTGTCTCCTTGCGGTCCCACCCGTCAGCAAGCAACAGTCAGACGAAGACTCGGCCCCACTCGTCAGCAATTAACGGTCAATGGACGGTCAAGACGGCAAACGCCCGCTATGAGCATTTGTGAAAGTTTCAGCTAAGGAAGAGGGGAAAAGTGAGCAAAAGTTTGGAGCGTGGGGAAAAGTGAGCACAACTAAGGAACCAGGGGCACTAATTTAAATATCCCTTAAATTTAACAGGGCCCGAAGGCTTACAGATTAAAAAAGAGATAAGATGCCCGTGATCCCCTTTCTTGTCCCTCTCCTCAGGAGGCAGGTCAAGAAGGCGAAACGGCAAAAGGGGCGCCTAGGCGAGCTACGAGCAGCAGAAAGCACCAAGAGAACACCTCGGTGGCTGCCCACGGGTGGGCCGGTGATGACGGTGCCGGGAAAGAAGTTGGAAGACGAGGCGGCAGGACCGGCAATACGCGATGAAGGCGTCGGTGCCCGCGTACTCCGAGTTCCTTGCCGCCCGCCCTCTTCCTCTTCCGCAGCCTCCCGACGCCAGCCGCCCAAGGAGATGACCCCGAGAAGTTCAAGGAGCTGGCCCCACCCCCGGCAAAACTCTGCCGGAGGAGCGGCCAGGTGCAGATGTTGCTGCTGCCGCACCCGCTCAGGCGCGGGGCATCCGACGCCTAGTCGCACTCGTCCCCGTCATCTGCCCCGCTGTCCTCCTCATCACTTCCGCTCGAGGAAGAGCTTCCATCGTCGGAATCTCCGTTGGAGGAGCTCTCCACGTAGCACTTCAGGCGAGTCCCAAAGTCTCTGAAGACCTTGACGGAGAGCAGGCCGTCCTCCATTAATTTGAAGTAGAGGATGAGCCCCACCGTCAGGCTGTGGATGCGAGCGAACGTCTTCCATCCGCGACGGAGGTACATGACCCGAGGAGCCGGGAAGTCGACGTCGACCCGCGTACCCCCATTCCCACAGCCCCTCATGTGCAATCTGAGGGATTGGGGCGGGTCACGCTCCATCTCCCGAGCAAACGGGGCGGGAAGACGAAGACGGCGACGCGGAGGCCGGCGCAGCCTGATGAAGAACTCACGGGGCTGGTCTCCAACATGGCCTTCCAACGGGAAGGGCATCATTGGCGGGGGCGAAGCCGACGTGCCGCCCCATCCTCCTCTTCCCTGAGCACCACGACTTCTGCCTCGGCCTCGCCCACGGCCTCGCCCCCTCCCCCTTCCCCTCGCGGCCGGCTCCGCCACCGCGGGCTCAGGAGGAGGAGGGACGCGCTGTCGAGCGGCGACCCTCGCCGCCACCGTCGAGGACCAGGATTCCCTTTCTCCATGGCGAGTGAAAGGAAGAAGCAGAAGCGAGAGGAGATAGATGACAGAAGAGTGCGGGACGCCATCCCCCCTTCCCCCTCCTTATAAAGGGGCGGAGTCGGGGCTCGGCCGCCCCGCTCGGCCAATCCAGCCACCAGAGGCGCAGGGAATCGGGAACGACCCGCTGCCCCAACCAGCAACGGTCCGGTTTCCCGCCTCCATCGCTTGCCACCCCAAGCGCATGGAGGACGCGTGGCGAACGTGCAGAATCGAGGGGACGGGTGAGGCGACCTCTCCCCACCCCGTGATCATGGGGTGTGGACGCCTTGAAGACCGCGACCCGGCCCCGCGCGGTAAATGAGCCGCGCCTCCACGCCTCCCTCTTTTTATAGGGAAGGCGCGAACCGCCTCTTTACTACGATGTGACGAATGCATGCGGGGACCGCCCCACGCATGCCGCCCACGTCACGCGCACCCCTCCGCGCCGCGCTGCGCCGCGCGCGGGTCGTGGGAAGTGCAGCACGCGAAAAGTTTTACCGCGGTAAAAACCGCCCCGCCTGCCCGCGCACCGTTTTGGGCCTGGCCCAAGAACGTGTCACGCTTATGTGTGGCCCAGGCCCGGGGGCTCCTGTTGGTGTACAAAAGGAGGGGCGCACTTTTGTACCCCTTTACCTGTGCACGGGCAGTCGGAGCCGCGCCCACGGTCACACCAAGCAGAACAGGGGAGGTGAGCCAAGGTAAGACCGAAGCCCAAGATAACCAGAGCAACGCCAAGGCCAAGACCACAAAGAGCAGAGGGACGAAGCAGGTTCCCCGGCAAGGCCCTTGCCGGGGCAGCCTCAGCAGCCCCGGCAAGACCCTTGCCGGGGCAACCCGCCCCACACCAACAGAGCGAGCCACCCTTGAGCCCACGGTCCCCAACACCATCATCCACGTGGGGCCAGGGCTCGGGAGGCACCTCTGTGGTGGCATGCACATCTTTGTGAAGACATATTCAAGATCAGATGAGGGTTAGAAGACAGCGATCCTCGGCAAGATCCTTACCGAGGAGAGCCACAAGACCCCCGGCAAGATCCTTGCCGGGGACGACAGCGCGCCATGGCAAGACCCTTGCCGGGCCCCCCGGCAAGGCCCTCGCCGAAGACGCCAGCAGGGCCACTGCCAGGCCCGCGCCAGCCAAGTCTCCACTGCCGTTCGTATGCAGCTGCCAGCCCAAACTAGCTGGGCAGGCACCTGCGTGGCAACATGCAGCTTCCAGGCCAACTCAGCAGGCGCCCATGGCATACTGGAGAAGGATTCGGCTCTTTCGAACCACACGCTCACCACATCTAGTTCGAGAGCTCAAGAACTCTCTGAAATACACCGACCAAAGCAGGACTAGGGTTTTACGCATCCTCGCGGCCCGAACCTGGGTAAACGATCCTCTGACTACTGATCCTGCTCTTCTTGCAACCCTGCACCCCGGCAACCGTAGTAGGGATTCTTGTGATCCCATAGGTGTCGTTCCACACCGACACTATCCTTTGACCTGATGACGAAGATACTTGTTATCTTGTCGAGTTGCACTGTCCTCCCACTCACCTTTTGCAAGAACTATTCTCTATAAAAGCATACCATTTTGTGGCAAAATCCTTTGCCTCGGTATAGTGGTTGGGAAACACCCAATGACTTGGGATAACTTACAAAGTAGCACTTGTCCGATTTGGAATAGGTATGTAACCTTTTACACAAGCCCCATATTCCAAATATTAACAAAATATATATCATGGTTGGGTGTACCATACCATGGCGTCATTTCAACAGACCTGATGGAGCTCTTTTTAGTGTAAAAGTCGCAGTCTCTAAAGCATTACTCTTTAAAAGTGATAATGGCAAATATATTTATGTCATCTTTGATCTTACCATGTCCTAAATGGTTTGATTACATCTTCACAGACATTCCACTCATAGTGGTGTTCGGTGAGGTGTAAGTTATGAAACTCTTTTCACAACTCATCAGACATTCGCTAAACTTGTAACTCAGATATTCCTTTCTGCAATCAAATTGCAGAAACATAATTTTCTTGTTACATTAACTTCTACTTCATTTTTGAAAACCTTTCGAATGATTTCAAAAGATCCAGACGTACGTCTCATCAAGCAAATATCATATATCTACTTGATTCATTTCTGAAGATAGATAAATCCACTACTTGCAACAACACTTATTGAACTACACACATCAAAATGTATGATCACCAATAAGTTTGTTGCTCGTACCTTATGACCTGTGAACGGTATTTCAGTCACTTCACTTTTCGGAGGAAAGTTGCAAGTGTGAGATGATTCAAAATCAAACGACTTCAAAATCCATCATAATGGAATTTTTCCGTGCGGGTTTCTCTAATGTGACAAAATGTAGTGCCACACATGTGTGGTATTCTCATAGTCTTGTGACATTTAGCGTTAGTGTTATGGATGTATCATTTTACCATCAATATTCATAACATACATCCCATCTTGGATGGAAGCATGGCCCTTCATGTTATTCATAATACTGAACAACAATTGTTCTTTATGAACAACCCTTTTGCATTAAACATTGTGCAATGGGCTAGAGTGTATGAAACTCTAAAATGAATTATGAAAGTAAACACAGAGGTAATATATTAATATCATTATTCATAACATACATCTCATTCATAATGAAAGTATGGCCCTTATGTTTATTCATAATATTGAACACCAAAAGTTCTCTTATGAACAACCTTTTTGCAAGATACCTTACACAAAGGGCTAGAGTGTGTAAAACTCCATAATGAATTATGAAAATAAATACATAGGGAATACACCGATGGAAGGTATAGTAACTTTTACTATGATCCCATCGCGTATCAAAAACCTCATTCCTGGCTAGTCTTTCAGGCGGTAGTAGTTCTTCCATGGATTCGCAACAGAATGTAATCGAGCGGGTATCTTTACAATGCCCAAGAATTAGTGATTAACAAGTTTAATCATAATTCCCAAGAACTATTTCTTCTAACCAGCCTTCTATACATCAATAACTCGTATGACATTCATACATATGAGCTGGATATTCCAGTCTTCACTCCTTTTGCCTTTATACTTCTAACAGTTTAACTTTTAGTATTTCTCCTACTCGCAAAAGAAGCACCCAACTTAAGAGTGGCGTTAGCCCTGGACTTCCTAGGCGTGTAAGTCATACTAACACCCTTTGGACACTTCCTTTCTCTTTAAGTTGTTGTTTTATTCACCTTTCATCATATGACAGGCATTCTTCTGGATCCCTCTCTTATCAGTCTAATGCATAGTAAACACTTTACTAATAATTTGTAAACAAACATTTCTTTGGATATTTCATATCTTTCAGCCTTTGTTTGTATCTGAAAATTAATTTTCAGTTCCATGAATATCACAGAACTATCCCAAACTTTCGAAGTTCGAGTTTCATGAAAGCAAACATATTGCACTTGACCGCAACGGAATTCTAGATTTTGGATCAAAGGACGAGAGTCTCATCATCCATAGCATTTAGCGGGAGTATACGGAAAGCATGCGATAGGACAAAGTCCTTCTCGGCACTTTTGAGGACAATCCTCAATTATGTTACCAATCATAAAGTTTTAACCAGATATTTAACAGCTATTCAATTTTAACAGGGAAGGTGGAAACGCGAGCCATTATTCTACAACTATTTTGCAAGAAACACTTAGACAGTGTTCATAATTAATTGCACTGAGAATTAAACATGTTAATTCAACAGTGCGCTCCCACTCAAATCAATATCTCTCATAATTAATTTTGAATGATACAAGATCCAGACTTCAATTCATCGCCATAGAATCATCATCTCATAACAGGAATTTTAATCGGTAGGCTAACTTGCCGATCACATCTCTATGTGACTCTTGCTCATCTTTTGATGCGTATGTTCCGAGCTCAGGACGATCCTGCCATGAACGTCAAGACAACCAAGTGATCTTGCTGCGAGGTTTGACCTCACCCGCCTCACACTTCTCTAATCGTTCGTACCCATGCATCCATGGCGCACCCCGAAAAGATAGGTGTCATGACGGTGCTACACTTGGGATAACACTAACTACTTGATATTTTAGTGAGAGATCACCCTAATAAAAAGCGACTACCGCGCAATCAAGAAGGGTGCATCATAAGGGATAAACATCTCAGGCAATTCATAATAGCATGATATGGTATAGCCCTTTCTGACGGAGAAGTCTTTCATTTCTTCGTCTTCGGCATTCACGTCGGTGTTCACCTTCGTGAAGATTGCCACCACCTTGTCGATGCACCAGATAATATTGCTATCTCCATAGCGTATAAAATTAATGCATTACTTAAGGTTGACACGCAGGTCATTAAAAGTGCAATCATATGGCTCCAGCCATCATGTCGAATCATGACTCGCAGGTCATGTTAACCAATCTTACATCATATAGTCATTTCATACATAATCAAATTATTATGAGCATTGCTATACCACATCACATGCACATGCAAAACCCTCCTGCAAAACCAAGTTAGACGCCTCTAATCAATTCATGCAAAAACTTGTTTTTCGTGGCTTCTAAGGTTTCGAAACAAACCGAAGCTACCAACGTCCATCATCAAGTATGATAATTCAAGTCGCTATTTTAACTTTGCGGGGTGTATGAAGCACGAGATAATAAAATCTCGAACCCCATACTAAACTTCGTCATACGCATGACCCCCGTGCAGATCATATCTGCATTGCCCTTTCGTCTGCGAAACATCCATCTTTCTTTAACTATGGTGGAACCCAAAGAACTGTTAGCACTTCGTTGATCTGTCAATCAGCATACTCAGGAGCAGCATGAAAGGATCGCGGATTGCCAGAACTTTGTGAGATTCCACCATGTCGTCAAGATCAGGATTATGCAAATTCAAGGGAAGCAACAAGAACATTGGGTAACAGATTTCATCTGCTACCCGCACAAATAATTTTTCGTAATAGAACTCATCTATCACCTAATTATATTGTGCAACACCCATACATCTCTATGTATTCTAGATCGCAACCTGCATCTACGCATAGCACGGCTCATGATGCCACTGTAGGATAACGCAGTAGAAAACAAAAAATTTCTGACCTAAGCACTGGCCCAGGACCACTATGGAGACTGCATACATGGTTTGATCTTTTTCGTTACCGACTCGTAGCGCAGCGGAAGTAGAGTCGATGACGAACGGCAGTGCAGATCCCCGCAGCTAGGATTTACAACCTCCCAATCGCGAGGATGTATACCCTCATCTAGCCCTCGGACAGCCCTCTGGGAGGTGGTCAGACAGTCCCCCGGACGGTGTCGCAGACAGCCCTTCGGGAGGACCTTCGAAACTCGGACGGTCACTCGGACAACCCTTCGGGAGGACCTTTGAAACTCGGACGGTCACACGGACAGCCCTTCGGGAGGCACTCTCGAACTAAGACCGAAACTACGATCTCTATACAGAGTTGCACACATACGGTGTCATCTATCCGGCAGGGCTTCGCCGTCCAGAACTAGTTCCCACCGGAACCCAGACAGCCTTTCGGCTCTACGAAACTATTTCGCGAGGAGGGAGAGAGAAGCCAGATCATTGCAATGGCACTTGTATGTGAGAAAGGGTGAGTGTGGAGAATTCCTCTCCACCTCTATTTATAGGAAAACCCAAGGGGTAGGGGAAACATGAAAAACCCAAAATGCCCACACTTTATGTCACACATAAAAGGGCATAAAGGGCATAAAGGGATGACAAGTGGAGCTCCATGGAGGAGCTGCACCCTCCAACGTCCCACCTTCATGAGGGCCCCCCAAAGGGGGTTCCTTGATCACCAAGTCCTTCTAGAAGCCTTTTGGGAAAAGCCCCAAAAGGTGGCTTTCCATAAATATCCCAAAAAGCACTTTCACTATTCACTACGACATTTTTCAGCGTCCGTTCGAACTGAAAATATTTATGTGGGCTTAGAACATTTCCAGTACCCACTAAAATAATTTTCAACACGCTCTGAAACAATTCCGGATTAGTGATTTTCATCTGCGAAAAGCATCTGAAGTGGTTCCGGCAGCTCTGGAGCAATTCCAGCTTTTATCCCGGACAATTCCAGAAAGTTTCCAGAATGACTCTGGCACCCTCCAAGAATTATCAGGCATGTGCCGAAACCAATTTGACTTAATAGTATATCCCGAAACAACTTTTCGGTTTCACCGAAACTCGTCCGATGACCTCTCTCTGCGGAACTTTTTCGGTGATTTTCTCTCAGACTCCCTGTCTAGTATTCAGCAGATAGATGAACCTTAAGTGTGTGACCCTATAGGTTCGGTGAAGTATAGACATGACCCGAAACCCCTTCCGATCAAGGGTCAACATCGGAGCCGTGGACACCCATATTGACCCCTATACCCACACGAATAAATATTCGAGTGAACCTCCAGTTGCAGTGAGCTATTCATGTTGCTTCGCGATATGTCACAAACACCCGAGGTGAGATTTATTGCATCCCCGTGGACGAACAATTTGTCCACCATGCAAGTTACCTTGTTACCGGTTTTGTTCTCTTTTCTCATTTCCGTGGCCTGCCCTCTCCCCTCCCCCCCATGATGTAAATACTCACCTTGTACAGATCCTTTACTTAATATAAATACACAGTAGGAGCCTTTCCTACTATTTCTGGTCAAAAAAAATACCGTAACACCGAGAGGGCCCGAGAATATCTCTCCATCGTCGGAGGAACAAATCCCAATCTTGACCTATCAAGTTACTTGACACACTTTTCCATGAACCCGTAACCCGCCGTAATAGCCACCCATTTACGGATGACGTTTAACAAACCACAAAGTTCATGAAGCAAGTATGAAGAAACTCGATACTCTCATGGTCTAAGGAATTATGCAAACATTAACCATCTCTGCGTTATTAACCATAAACTTGTGACGAATGAATCTCATAGCATAACATCAATTTGGGTCGATTCAACACAAGTGTTCTACCAACATCGTGCCCTCAAAATTGCCAGCATAGACATGCCCATGATCAGGAAAACAGGATCATCATGCAATACATGAGCCAATCTTAGAGGCAAGACTAGGAATACATTTTACCGTTTAGTATACCACATGTGCACATGAGTTTCCCTCTGAGCCTCATGGATATTGCAGACTCGAGAATCATTGCAGTTATAGCATGGAACATAAACATAATTATGAACTTGGAGATAAATAATATCATTTATTATTGCCTCTAGGGCATATCTCCTACACCTGGCGGTAGGTTCCCTGTCGCCGTCTGCCAGGCAACGGCCGTGGACACGTGGCAAAGGGACCTACCGCCGCAGGCCCTGGCGGTAGGCTATTGCAACCTACCGCCGGGATGTCTGGCGGTAGGGTCCTGGATAAGGTTGTGAGGGCTGGGGCTGTGCTGCTCCCCCACCCACTCATTCACCCATTCCTCTTTCGAGCTCAAGCTCTCTCCCCCTCTTCTCCCCCACCCAAGAACCCACTAGATCCCCCTCCATTGCTTGAGATTTGTCTGGTGGATCGTGGGCATTTGCATCACCCAAGGTACCTCTCCCATTCCCCCTTCATTTGGTTGGTTCAAATCATGCATTTTGCTCATTTTGTTAGAAACCCTAGTTCGTGGTTTTGTTGTGGTGAAATCAATGTATACGATGCATTAGGTTAATGTTTGGGCTTTGACAATGTATTGTGTCACTAGCATTGTTTGGGTAGTAAGAAAAATCATTTAGGGTTTTGTTAGGGTTAGGTTTAATGATATGGTTAGGGTTAAGGTTATGGTTAGGGTTAAGGCTATGCTTAAGTAAATGCCTATATCACGAACGTTATAGTAGTTACCTCTCGAATTGTAGCTCGATTTAGTCCTAGGGTTATAGTTTTTGGAAAGAGACGGTTAGTATTTTTGCGTTGGATGACCGTTATAGTAATCCCTCGACTTGTAGGATGGGATCGGTCATCTTTGTTGAGACTTCTGCGGAGGCAGCGGCGAAGCGTGAACGTGCATTCATTGAGGAAAAGATGGACTTGTGGGTCAAAGCCGTCCATGCATTGAATGCGGCTTGTAGAGATTTTTCAAAGTATTATGTGTCAAAGTGTGACGATGACAAAGTTAAGTTATACCAAGCTAAAGAGAAAAACATAAGCAATCTCAAGAAGGAAGAGAAAATTCATAGACGCGCTTTTGCAAGGAAAATTGCATTGTGTGGAACAAGGGATGAAGTGAATGTGATGGAATTTAACAACCCTGGCCAGATCATTGACTGGCTAGTTAGGCATCCATCATCAGCGATACCTAGTCGGGCATCTCGTTGGGCTTGGGTCCGTGAAAGAAATGATGTCATTTGTTGCAACCCGGGGCCATACGACAAAGATGTGTTGTTGATGGACTAATAGAGAGGGTTGAAACACATTATGTTGTAGTGTCATTTGGACTGTAATGTCATGTACCCTTATCATTTATGTATCCTATGTCATTTGAACCAGTGAGAACATTATGTAACCTAGGTCATTATAAATAAGTTATGCTTTGTGTTTGTATTGAGTTATGGTTTGAGTTGAGTTTTGGTTTGTTCCATTTCATGTAGCATGGTAAACAGGACCCCGGAGATGATGAAGAAAGCATATGAGAAGTGTTGTGACATTGCATCTATGAGTCTGGCGGTATATCATGAGAAGATTGTAGCGGAGTGACATCTTGGTATCAAGAGGGAGCTTGAAGCATGGTTCAAGAGTAATGATGAGGTAAATGTTGCCATGCTGGATTTCAACAAGTATCCTTTCATGGAGGAACCTTCTGTTCTTAAGGAGAAAAAAGTTTTTCGGAGGCTTGTGAAAGAAAAACAGAAGATACTTAATGAGCTGCATGAGATGGAATATGCTTGCAGACATTCTTTGGCAACGGAGACCCTTTTCTCTGTTAGCACAGAAGAATTCCGCGAGCTGGACTTGACAAAACCCGGACAGGTCATTGGATGGGCAATCACACAAGGCATATCAGAGATTCCGGAACGCCGTGCTCGATGGGCCTAGTTCGGCGAAACGAAAGGTGTGCTGGAGAATTGGGCGGGATCCTCGGATTTTCAACTGAAGCCTAATCCTGACCATGACGAACAAATTGAACGTCTTATACGTTTTAGATCTTTTTTTTTCGTTGTAGAAAATGTATGCTTGAGCTAGAGCTTCTAGTTTGAACTCATGTCATTCGAATCATTAGATGTTTGAAGTCATTTGAACAAGTTTCGTTTGTGGATGTAATGAACTATGCTCAGTTATGTATGTCTTTGCTACTCGATCATGACTGGATGTCATTTGTGGATGCTTAGTTCATAGAAGTTTGTAAGAAATGGAAAGGCAAAGGGCTAAAAAAGACAGGGAAAGGGACATGGATCAACACCCTACCACCATGGGCTCCGGCGATAGGCTGGCCAACCCTACCGCCAAGAAATTGGCCTATTTGGTCACAGAAAAAATGGCCGTAGGGTGGTCAACCCTATCGCCATGATCCCTGGCGATAGGTTGGCTAAACCTACCGCCGTGCAGGTTGGCGGTAGGGTGCCCAACCCTACCATCGGAAATGTGGCCGATTTGGTCACAGGAGGCAGCAGATGAGGCTATAGGGTGACCAACCCTACCGCCAAGAAGGCTGGCGGTAGGGTGGCCAACCCTATCGCCAAAGATGTGGCCGATTTGGTCACAGGACACGCAGCAGAGCAGGCAGTAGGGTGGCCACCCTACCGCCGTCCTCCTTGGCGGTAGGATGGCCAACCCTACCACAGAATAGGGGACCGTTTGCGTTCCAGGAAAGATCGGCAACCTACCGCCACGCCCTATGGCGGTAGGGTTTCATATCCTACCGCCAAGGCTTCTGGCGGTAGGGTGCAAAGTAGAGAAGAATTTGCTCTGCTTTTCTTCTTCATCATTTCAAGACAAGTCAAGTCATAGCAACAAACACAACAAGTTTCATCACAGGTTTCACAAATCAAAGACATAGCTCATGACAGGTTTCACAAATAAAGTACATAGTTCATTACAGGTTTGAGAAATCAAAGACATAGTTCATCGTCACATGTTTCTCAAATCGAAGGTGTCGTGGAATTGTCACGGCAGATGTCCTTGAGCTAGGACTTAGTCGTGGAGCCATCGCAACTAGGAAGCTTGAAGGGGTTATGCGGGACAAGGAACACGAGGGTTTATACTGGTTCGGCCCCTTACGGTGAAGGTAAAAGCCTACGTCCAGTTCGTGGTGTTATTGATTAGGGTTACGATCGCCAGGGAGCTAAACAGCTATGCCTGGTTCTCGATGAGATTGTTGTCGCCCTCAAACCGCTACCGGGTCCTCCCTTTATATAGGGAGGCTGACGCCCAGCAGCCCTTAGAGTCCCGGCCGGCTCATAAGAGCGTCCGGCTCGGACTCTGAACAATACTTGCCTTACACTACAAGCCTACTATAACAATGATTGTAACATCGGGCTTTAAGCCATATACGGGTCTCAGCCCATCTCTGGCCCATCATCTTGAAACTTAGCTCCGGGCTTCTGGCAATGACCCTTAGAGTAACCCGGCCCTCCTGGCGGGTGACTCCAAGGTCTATATCCTCAACATTAGGCCCCAGATTGACTTGAGCGGCTCGTGTCAATCTTAAATTCCGCAGACAGAAAAAATCTCCGGCTTACCTTTCATGTGAAGGCCATAACCCGGAGTGACGTCATCCTCTGGGCTCCGGATAATCTGCCGTGACGTCATCCTCCATTAAGCCCGTTTTTTACTCCGCCAGATCCGCAACGGATCTTTGCTTTTATTGTCGTTCCGAAAATCGAGGCGCCGTGAGGGGGAGATAACCACGCCGTGGCCTCCTTGAATCCCGCGCCCACTTATGATTCTGCCTTATAAATAGGCCGGCCCGACGCTCTCTTCTCACGCTCTCCTTCTTCCTCCTCGCGCTGTCGCTCTTCTGCCCGAGCTCTGCCACTGCCGCCACCGTCGCGCCCCTGATCTTCATCAACCCGGCCGCTGCATCACCCTGACTCGGACCAGACAACGGCGGCGACTTCCGCTCTTCCTCAACTCCGGTGAGTCTTCTCTGCCTTGCTAGAACAGATCTGTGGTAGGGTTCCTTCAGTTCTTCGTGTTCGTCACCATTGCCCACAAACTCGGTAATCCTTGTCGCCACTGTAGTTGGTTGATCTTTAACCTTGCGTAGAACCACTGCGGTAGATGTTTGAGACCCATTTCATCTGCAAGAAATCCTCTTTTTACTGCATAAGAACTGTGTTCAACCTCAAGAACTTCTCCTGCCTCTGTTTTTTAGGTCTAGAAAATTTTCTCTGCTCCGACTATTTTGATCCAAAAAAGTTACGGTAGTATGTGAAACCTGTTTTACCACACTTAGTAAAAACTGCAACCATTGAATCTCGGCGGCTTACATGTCCGGCTTAAAGAAAACACGCGCCGTAGAACTTTCCGGTTTAAGGAGAACCATGCTCTGTAAACTCTTCCGGCTTAACTGTAGTAATCCGTAGATGACCAACTCATTCTGAACGCTCCTACGGCTTAGATAACCCACCATATCTGAATACATATCATTAGTCCCCTTCATAAGCCGCCACCTTAGTTTGAACAATAGATCCCTGGCTTATAATTGACCCGGATACTTTTCTCTTTATTATAGACCACCAACCTTCACCATGCCTCCCAAGGCTCCTATCACTTGCAACTGGATGAGATCCAACGTCACTGACGAGACCCTGGCCAACTTCGTTAAGTCCGGATATCTGCCTAAGAAGGAAGTGATGTCCTACCGTGCCCCTAACCCGTCAGAAGAAAGACCACAGCCGAGGGACGGGGTAGTGATCTTTGCGGACCATATGAGCCGGGGCTTCGCACCGCCCGGCTCAAAATTCTTCCGGGACGTGCTCAAATTCTTTGACCTCCGCCCTCAGGATATAGGACCCAATTCCATATCCAACATCTGCAACTTCCAAGTCTTTTGTGAAGTATATCTTGGAGAAGAGCCGAGTCTGCTGCTCTTCAGAGAGCTGTTTTATTTGAACCGCCAAAATGAGTGCGCCAACGGGCCAAGTCTAGAGTTAGGCGGCATCTCCATCCAGCGACGTAGGGACTGTCTGTTCCCTTATGCAGAGCCGCCGAGCCACCCTAAGGACTGGAATATGACTTGGTTCTACTGCCAAGATACATCCCCGGCTAACGAGAATCCGCTGCCCGGCTTTCGCCCAACGCGCCTGGAGCCGACTCATCCACTATCCGACAAATTGACTACCGCGGAACGCCAGCCCCTGCTTCCAACGATCAACAAGATCAAGGCCCTGCTAGGCAACGGTCTAAACGGAATTGATCTAGTCCGGGTCTGGATCTCATGGCGGGTGATCCCATTAAGCCGCCGCCCCGGCTTAATGTGTGAGTACACCAGGCGAAAGGATGACCCGCAGAGGCACAGTCGCAATGATCTTCCAGAAGACGTTGCCGAAGAAGAAACCAAGGCTCTCTTAAACGAGAGCCTGGCAGACCGTGGAAGAACCGGGCTAGCCCCGTTCTGCAAGACCAATCCAGCCCCAGCGGTAAGCCGCTGACTTTAACCTTTCCACTTCTTTTACATGTCACCTTGCTCTGAACCATTTTAAGAGTTCATTACTGTATTTCTCAGGCTGATGACAAGTTCTGGCGGGTCAAGTATGACCATGAGGCGGCCAAGAAGGCGAGGAAGGCGAAGAAAGCCGCCAAGAAAGCCGCCCCTCGTAAAAAGGGAAGCAGACCCACTGCTTCGGAGCTACTGCAATTAAGCGACAGCTCCGAGTCAGAGGTAACCCTTAAACCTTTTAAAATCTTGCCATATTTGTCGTTTGCTGCTGTCCGCCTTATCAACATTTTGCTTACTGACAGGATGACACCGGCGCCAGTAACCCGGTGATTGAAGAGGTAACATCACTTTCCTCCGACTCGGAGCCTTTGCCGCAGCTGAAAGTCCGAAGAGTAACACGGAAAGTAAGCTTTTCTCATCCATTAGCTCATCAAGACCCTCAATTTCTTTTGAAGCAACAGGTCCATGAAAGCCGGCGTCACACCCGGGCCCGCAAGGACACCGACCTCTCCGCCGGGTTACCCGACGCAACAAGGAAGCGTCGTACTGAGGTTTTTTCTCACCTGTACCCTTTTCATCCGTTGGCGGGTGTCATCCGTTAGCCACTCAACTCTTCTGACTCCAATTACCAGGAGACCTCCCCCTCTTCGGGTGACTCCATGCAGTCAAGTCTGCCGGCCTTCAAAACTGCACCCGGGTAATAACAATCTCCTTACATTATCTGTCTGTACTTACTCTTTGTATACCTAACACTTCTGTCTTTTCAGTGCCCAGGAAAAGCTCACCAAAAGAGCAAAGAAGACCAGGTCAGCCGGAGTGCCAGACTTGCCTGAGCCGGAGACGTCAGCTCAAGAGCCGCCAGCCGCCTCCGCCCCCGAAGCCACCATTCCCATGGACACGGCGCCTGAAGCCCCTGCCCCGACCACCAAGACAACGACCGAAGCATCAGTTAACCCGGAGGCCTCCGGCTCAGCCCCACCAGCTAACGACCCGGACGTGGTAATTACCCGGACGGAGTATGTTGAGCCGGGGAGGCCGACCGCGCTGGCCAAATGCTCCGCGAAGGGGGAGTTGCTGCAACCCCACCGGGTGAATCTGGATCTCTCCAGCTACACCGACTTAAGCATTGGAGAGCTCGTCTCAGGCTACATCAGCCAAGTTCACAAGAGCCGGGACGCCGAGATCGCCATGGTCAACCAGATCCAACAAAAATCTGAGGTAACCTTCTGTTGTCTTCTTACTTTCTTCATAGTGATCCTTGTCATGCTAGCCCCCAAGTCTATAACTTATACTTGAATATGTTGCAGACTTAGATTCCGGCTTACTTAACTGAACCGGCAGTACATAGATGGAGACGTTCAATATGCATTAGCCCCCAAGTGCCAAGTGTCTTTGCTTGGAAAGTGCTTGGGACTTATACAATGACTGTTAATAACCCGGAAATATATGCAGGCTGCTGGCAAGAAATTTGAGTCGGACCTTGCGGATCTCAAGAGCCGGCTAAAGACACAAGAGATGGAGACCCGGAAGGCCAACGCCAAGTTTGTCTCCAGCATCGCCGCTCAGGAGAAACTGAAGACCGAATTCGATGCTGAGCGGAAGGCCTGGGCTGAGGAGAAAACCGCACTGGTGACCCGGGCAGAACAGGCGGAGAAGGCCCTCACTGAGAAGACCGCTGAGCTCTCCGGCCTAAAGCGCCAGGTTTCCCAAATGGTGGCCGCTATCTTCGGTAAGTCGCCTTGCCGGCTTTCATCAAGTCTGTATATGTTATGATTCATCCTTGTCACCGGCTTATCTGACCTTTATTAAACAGGTCCCAGGAGTGCCAACCTCAACCAGAGCGTGGTCACCAAGTTAAAGGCCGTGTACACCCTAGTGGAACAACTCTACACCGGGTCACAGCGCGCCTTAGCTGTGGTGGCCCTATCCAACGAGGTGCCAACCCATCTGGCCGATGTCCTGCGCCGGCTCGCTGTTCTGCCACAGCGGATCCAGGAGCTACGCCGAGCCTCCGCAAGATCCGGAGAAATTGCCGCGCTGAGCCGGGCCAAAGCATTCCTGCCGGAGCTAGACCCGGCAAACATCGCCCTGGGTTACCCAAGCCTAAAGGAAGATGGCTCCGCCTTCGACCAGAAGGACTTCGCGGCATGCGTGAAGGCTGTACGCCCGGTGGCCACCATCATCGGGAACGACACCGACCTAACCAAGTATCAGCCGGGGTACAACGCGGAGAATCAGAGGATTCCAACCCCTCGCTATGAAGCTCTCAATCTGATTCCTCCGGCTCGCCAGCACACCTTCGCCCCCGAGATTGACCCGGCCGGGTTAATTGACGAAGAGGCCCAGTTCGAAGCTCTCAGTGGCATCGACTGGAAGTCGTCAACCTTCGAGGTCTTGGGATCAGCCGGAGCAGAAGACGAGCCGGGGACCTCAACTCAGCAGGCGCCATAAAGCGGCTGGCGGTTCACCGAACAACGCTCCACCCTTGAGTCTTTGAAGGATTTTTGTAATAGAATAAGTGCAACAATTTATCTCTGTCGTGCCATCGTGCACGTAATGAATGCTGAAACCCCTTGAAGTTATTCTTTTGGTGCTCCTCCAGGTCATAATTACGCCTTTGTCCTTCTCAACCTTAAAAAGTACCTTCCAGTGTCTGCATAGAAAGGCAAATCACAAGTCCCAAGGCGGCTTACCGCCCTGAGAATCAGGTGTTTGAAATGGATAACCCGGAATACGAACCAAAAAAGACTGGTCATTAACTATACTCTGAACATAGCCGTGATAACACACTCAACGGCCTGTAAGCATACCTCTGGTTTAAATAACCCGGGTAGCTTGGTTGGTACCTTAAATCGAATTTACCTGTCTTGATGACATCCATGATGTTCAACGAACAAAATAAACCAAAATTAAGCCGGCAAGGGAGACCCGGCAGTACATACTTTGACACGATCAGAGTAGACTTGTGATAAAATATAAAAACTTGGGGCTTCCGGTTCGAATACGACCAGAAACCCGGTCCAAAGGGGTTAAGCTAAGATTCGGATGCGATCATATAGCCCCCAGTGGGTGTGGCGATGCCAATCAAAAGGGTATCGACAGCTATGTTCTCTTTGGTTCGAATACGACCCATGTTTGAACAGGAAGCCCCCAAGTGACTTTGAAAATTGTTTAACGACGCTGATTCGAATACGATCCACGTCGGTTCTCAGAGGGGTTACACTATGATTCAAATATGACCAAGGGCAACCTCCCAATGAGCTTGGCACTTTGCCAATCAAATGGGTATCGACAGCTATGTTCTCTTCGGTTCGAATACGACCCATGTTTGAACAGGAAGCCCCCAAGTGACCTTACTGCTTACGGCTAGACTCGAATACGATCATAAGCCGGATCCTCCTTTCAAATTAGTATGTAAAAAATGCCACACACGTAATTGGAGGAGAAAAAGGACAGAGGTCCTGCTTTATTGCTTATCATAATATATACATGTCTGAGATAAATATGTACACCACGAGAGCCGGCAGCTCAAGTGTAGTAAGGCCGAAGCTGAGCTATATTCCATGGCCGACGGGTCTCCTCCTCAGATTTACGCGAATCCTTATGTTCCCGAATATCAATGAGATAATATGACCTGTTGTGCAAGTTCTTACTGACCATAAAGGGCCCTTCCCAAGGTGGGGATAACTTGTGTGCATCAGTTTGATCCTGGATGAGCCGGAGCACAAGGTCACCTTCCTGGAAGACCCGGGATTTGACCCGGCGGCTATGATAACGGCGCAGGTCTTGTTGGTAAATCGCTGAACGGGCTGCCGCCACATCACGTTGTTCGTCCAACAAGTCCAGAGCATCTTGGCGCGCCTGTTCATTATCCGTCTCAACATAAGCCGCCACGCGAGGCGAATCGTGACGAATGTCGCTGGGGAGGACTGCTTCTGCTCCATAAACCATGAAGAAAGGCGTGAAGCCAGTAGACCTGTTAGGAGTAGTGTTGATGCTCCATAAGACGGAGGGCAGCTCCTCCACCCAACAACCCGGCGTCCGTTGCAAAGGGACCAAAAGCCGGGGTTTGATGCCCTTCAGAATCTCCTGGTTAGCTCTCTCAGCTTGACCATTGGATTGGGGATGAGCCACTGAGGAAACATCAAGTCGGATATGCTCCCGTTGACAAAATTCTTCCATAGCGCCCTTGGATAAATTGGTGCCATTGTCAGTTATGATGCTGTGCGGAAAGCCAAAGCGGAAAATCACCTTTTTCATAAATTGAACCGCCGTGGCTGCATCGCACTTGCTAACTGGCTCAGCCTCCACCCACTTCGTGAATTTGTCAACGGCCACCAAGAGGTGGGTCTTCTTATCCTTGGATCGTTTAAAAGGCCCAACCATATCAAGCCCCCAGACCGCAAAGGGCCAAGTGATTGGGATCATCCTCAACTCCTGAGCCAGCACATGAGCCCGTCGTGAGAACCTTTGGCAACCATCGCACTTACTGACCAAGTCCTCTGCGTCAGCGTGAGCCGTCAGCCAATAAAAACCATGACGGAAAGCCTTGGCTACAAGAGATTTTGAACCGGCATGATGGCCACAATCCCCCTCATGGATCTCGCGCAAGATCTCTTGACCTTCCTCAGGGGAGATACAATGCTGAAACGCCCCTGAAACACTGCGATGATGTAACTCGCCATCAATGACAACCATTGACTTAGCCAACCGGGTTACTTGCCTGGCCAGAGTTTCATCCTCAGGCAACTCTCCCCGGGTTATATAAGCCAAATATGGCATTGTCCAGTCTGGTATGACATGAAGAGCCGCCACCAGTCGTGCCTCCGGGTCAGGGATAGCCAAGCCCTCTTCTGTAGGCAACTTAACCGAGGGGTTATACAAGACATCCAAGAAAGTGTTGGGCGGCACCGGCTTTCGCTGAGAGCCTAACCGGCTTAAAGCATCAGCCGCCTCGTTTTCCTGCGATCAATGTGCTCCACTTGGTATCCCTAAAAATGCCCAGCAATAGCATCAACCTCGCGACGATAAGCCTCCATGAGAGGATCCTTAGAATCCCAGGTGACTGACACTTGTTGAGCCACCAAATCTGAGTCCCCAAAGCACCTTACTCGGCTTAAGCTCATCTCCTTAGCCACCCGAAGACCGTGGAGCAATGCTTCGTATTCAGCCGCATTGTTAGTGCAAGGAAACATCAACCGTAGCACGTAATGGAACTTGTCACCTTTTGGGGAAGCCAATACAACACCAGCCCCCGAGCCCGCCAACTGTCTGGACCCGTCGAAGTGGATAGTCCAATAAGTGTTATCCGGCTTTTGCTCAGGCACTTGAGACTCCGTCCAATCATTGATGAAATCCACCAAAGCCTGAGATTTAACAGCAGTGCATGGCACATATTTGAGGCCATGAGGTCCAAGTTCTATAGCCCACTTAGCGATTCTCCCTGTAGCCTCTCTGTTCTGGATAATATCACCAACGGGGGCAGAACTGACCACAGTGATGGGATGACCCTGAAAATAATGTTTGAGCTTCCGGCTTGCCATGAACACACCGTATACGAGCTTCTGCCAATGCGGGTACCGCTGCTTGGACTCAATGAGCACCTCGCTAACATAATACACCGGCCGCTGAACCGGATGCTCCTTACCCGCCTCCTTGCGCTCCACTACAATAGCCACGCTGACGGCTCGTGCATTTGCCGCTACATATAGTAGCAAGGGCTCCTTATCAACCGGAGCAGCAAGGACGGGGGGCTCTGCCAGTTGCTTTTTCAAATCCTCGAAAGCGGTATTGGCTGCATCATTCCAGATAAAGTTATCAGTCTTCTTCATCAACTGATATAGGGGCATAGCCTTCTCACCCAAACGGCTTATAAACCGGCTTAAAGCAGCGATGCGACCCGCCAAACGCTGAACATCATTTATACATGCCGGCTTAGCCAGGGAGGTGATAGCCTTGATCTTCTCCGGGTTAGCCTCAATGCCTCTGTCAGAAACCAAGAAGCCCAATAGTTTGCCTGCAGGAACACCAAAAACACACTTGGCCGGGTTAAGCATCATCTTGTAGACCCGGAGATTATCGAAGGTTTCCCTTAAGTCATCTATCAGGGTTTCCTCCTTGATGGATTTAACCACAATATCATCCACGTAGGCGTGAACATTGCGCCCGATCTGTTTATGAAGACAATTCTGCACACAACGCTGGTAAGTCGCCTGCGCACACTTGAGTCCAAAAGGCATAGACACATAGCAGAAGGCTCCAAAGGGAGTGATGAACGCCGTCTTCTCCTGGTCCTTAACTGCCATCTTAATCTGATGATACCCGGAATAGGCATCCAAGAAACTTAAGCGTGCACAACCTGCCGTAGCATCAATGATTTGATCAATACGGGGGAGAGCAAAAGGATTAGCCGGGCACGCCTTGTTCAAGTCCGTGTAGTCCACACACATCCGCCAGGTGCCGTTCTTCTTGAGTACGAGCACCGGGTTAGCCAACCACTCCGGGTGAAAAACCTCAACAATGAACCCGGCCGCCAAGAGCCGGGCCACTTCTTTGCCGATAGCTTTCCGCCTCTCTTCGTTAAACCGTCGAAGGAACTGTCTGACCGGCTTAAATTTTGGATCAATATTGAGAGTGTGCTCAGCGAGTTCTCTAGGTACACCTGGCATGTCAGAAGGTTTCCACGCGAAGATGTCCCTATTCTCACGGATGAACTCGATGAGCGCGCTTTCCTATTTCGGGTCCAGATTTGCACTGATGCTAAACTGCTGAGACGAGTCACCTGGAACAAAATCAACAAGTTTAGTCTCATCAGCTGATTTAAATTTCATTGCTGGTTCATTCTCTGTGGTTGGCTTTTTCAGAGAGGTCATATCTGTTGGGTCAACATTGTCTTTATAAAATTTCAACTCTTCTGTGGCACAAACAGACTCTGCATAAGCTGCGTCACCTTCCTCACACTCCAGAGCCACTTTCCGGCTGCCGTGAACCGTAATGGTCTCGTTGTGACCCGGCATCTTGAGCTGTAAGTACACATAACACGGCCGTGCCATGAACTTGGCGTAAGCCGGCCGTCCAAATATAGCGTGATATGGACTTCTTATCTTGACCACCTCAAAGGTCAACTTCTCCACCCTGTAGTTGTTCTCATCCCCAAAAGCCACTTCCAGTTCGATCTTGCCAACTGGATAAGCCGACTTACCAGGTACCACACCATGGAAGATAGTATTTGACTGGCTGAGGTTCTTATCGACTAGCCCCATACGACGGAAAGTCTCATAATAGAGGATGTTGATGCTGCTGCCTCCATCCATGAGTACTTTTGTGAACTTATAACCTCCCACCTGAGGAGCCACCACTAAAGCCAGGTGGCCCGGGTTATCCACCCGGGGGGTGATCCTCCCTACTCCACACTATGGGCTGCTCAGACCACCGTAAGTAGCGTGGAACCGTTGGCTCAACAGCATTAACCGCCCTCCTGTGAAGCTTCTCGTCTCGTTTGCACAAGCTAGTGGTGAACACGTGATACTGTCCACCGCTAAGCTGCTTCGGGTTGGTCTGATAACCCCCCTGCTGCTGTTGATGACCCTGACCAGACTGTTGATTAAAGCCCCCTTGACCGTTCTGAGGACCGGAATTTGAACCGCCGCCCGGGCCATGAAAGCCGCCGGCGCCTGAGCCGCCACCCGGACCATTGTAGTTTTTAAAGGCCTTCATGATAGCACAATCCTTCCACAGATGAGTCGCTGGCTTCTCTCTAGAGCCGTGTCTCGGACAAGGTTCGTTCAACAGCTGCTCCAGAGAAGGTCCTGACCCGCCGCCTCGGGGAGGGGGCCTCCCCTTGCGTCGCTGGTTATTACCTTGAGAGTCGGTGTTGGCCACAAACTCTAGGCTGCCATTGGCCTTGCGCTTGCCTCCTCCTTGGTTCCCCGGGTTAAACTGAGGACCCTTGCCATTGCCGTTCTTCTTTCCCTTCCCTGTCCTTTCATCGTCTGAAGGGGGATCCTTGGTACCATCAGAATCGGCGTACTTGACAAGAGCCGCCATTAGTGTACCCATATCAGTGCAGTCCCGTTTAAGCCGCCCAAGTTTCATCTTTAGGGGCACAAAACGACAGTTTTGTTCCAACATTAAGACTGCAGAGCCGGCATCCATCTTATCCGATGAATGTATGATCTCCTTGACCCGGCGAACCCAATGGGTCGTGGATTCACCCTCCTACTGCTTACAGTTAGTCAAATCCACAATTGACATAGACTGCCTACAGGTATCTTTGAAGTTTTGAATGAACCGGGCTTTCAGCTCAGCCCAAGACCCAATGGAGTTCGGTGGCATCCCTTTCAACCACGTACGGGCAGTTCCATCTAACATCATGGTGAAATATTTGGCCATGGCCGCCTCACTGACCTCCAGCAATTCCATAGCCATCTCATAACTCTCAATCCAGGCTGCAGGCTGTAAGTCTGCTGTATAGTTAGGCACCTTCCGAGGGCCCTTGAAGTCCTTAGGTAGACGTTCATTGCGGATGGCTGGCACCAAACAAGGGACACCCCCGGTCCTGGTAGAAATACCCACATCAACGGACGCCGTCGGATAAGCCGGGGGGGTCTGGTAAGCCGTTACTTGCGGCGCCTGCTCCGCCTCTTGCCGCGCTTGGTCTACTACGTAGAAGGCTCCAATATGAGCCGGGCCATGGCCAGGGGGCGGGTCATGGCGTCGGACATTACTTGAGCCGGTTGCTGAGACCATGTGCCGGCTGTAACTCGGGCTCTGGCCTGGGCGAGGAGTTGAGTGGATCTTGTCCCGGCTGTAGGAGTATGCCTCTTGCTGTGCCAGAGCCGTCTGCAGGAGTTCCCTGACCCGGCGGGTTTCGATGGCCGCAGGAGAGTCGCCGTCCACGGGGAGAGCCGCCAGTCGTGCTGCCGCTGCCACCATGTTCTCCAGCGGGTTATCATAATGACCCGGGGGTATTGGCACATACTGAGGCGGGGGAGGGGGCACCTGGGGAGGCCCCATCACCCGTGGCTGAATAAGGGGTCCCGACCCGGGCGCAATGACCCCTGGCGGGTTACTAGACCCTGCACCCGGCGTGTTGAAGAGATTGCGTGGATCGTACACCGGTGGGAGTCGAGATTGGGCCTTCTGATGCCTCCTTCTCATGAACTCATTGGCCGCGTTCTGATCCATCGTGAGTTGGAAGGACTGCGCCTGAATCAGCTGAGTCCGGGCGTCGAGAGCCGCCCGCTCCGCAGCCAACCTGATCCCTTACGCTGCAAGATCCTCTTTAGCTTTTATCAGATCCAATTTTAACTGTGCCACCTCCGCATCATGCTGAGCTTGATCTGCCGGGTCAACCGTGGCAGTTAACAGGTCTGTCATCTTGTCCGTGAGATCCATCAGCACCTGAGCCGGGGAAGGCACCGGGTTTCCCGATCCGGCAGTGGGGTTCTGAACAGGCTGCACACCGGCCATAAAAACTCCAACCTGACTTGGCGGTTCAAAAAGGTCCGGAATACTGTCGCCGTCGGAACAGCCCATGAACCTGCCCTCTTGAAGTTGGTACAACGAGTTCGATTCATCAGTGGCCGACTCGCCGTCAGAGCCGGCGGCCGCCTCATCACCAGACCCGGATGGATCAGAGGGTCCTCCATGGATGCATCCCACAAAAGCGCGCCTTAAGGCAGGCCGGGCCCGGGCGGGTCGTGCGCGCTGAGCCGTTTCGATGAGATCGGCGCAGAGATCCGGCTCGGGGCCCGGCTCACCAATCTTGCCAATGAAGACATGAATTCCGCCAAAGGGGACCCGGTACCCGTACTCAATTGAGCCGGCGTCGGGGCCCCAGTCCTCGTCGTCGATGTAGAGCTTGCCGCGACGACTCTTGGTCATCCGGCCTACGGCATATCCCTTGAGCCCTTCGAAGCTGCCCTTCAAGAACTCAAATCCACCGTACGCCGACCCCACGGTGGGCGCCAACTGTCGTGGAATTGTCACGGCAAATGTCCTTGAGCTAGGACTTAGTCGTGGAGCCATCGCAACTAGGAAGCTTGAAGGGGTTATGCGGGACAAGGAACACGAGGGTTTATACTGGTTCGGCCCCTTACGGTGAAGGTAAAAGCCTACGTCCAGTTCGTGGTGTTATTGATTAGGGTTACGATCGCCAGGGAGCTAAACAGCTATGCCCGGTTCTCGATGAGATTGTTGTCGCCCTCAAACCGCTACCGGGTCCTCCCTTTATATAGGGAGGCTGACGCCCAGCAGCCCTTAGAGTCCCGGCCGGCTCATAAGAGCGTCCGGCTCGGACTCTGAACAATACTTGCCTTACACTACAAGCCTACTATAACAATGATTGTAACATCGGGCTTTAAGCCATATACGGGTCTCAGCCCATCTCTGGCCCATCATCTTGAAACTTAGCTCCGGGCTTCTGGCAATGACCCTTAGAGTAACCCGGCCCTCCTGGCGGGTGACTCCAAGGTCTATATCCTCAACAGAAGGGGTAGTTCATGACTAGTTTTTTGAAATGAAGGCCTTATTGGGTCACAGGAGGCCATTTTCCTTTCTTGTCGCGTGCCTCATCCTCCTCTTGGGCTTCATGAGCCCTTGCAAGCTTTCTTGCTCTCTCCTCTTGACGAGCAATCTTCTCCTTGCGTGCCTTCTCCTCCTCACGCTTCTTTCGCTCCATCTTCTCCTGTTCACGATGCTCTTCATCCAAGCCTCTCTGAAATTCTTCTTCAAACAACCGCTGCCTCCTTAGACAATCTCGATGTTGATCGTTCTTAACATCTTCTGGCACGTCTTGATCTATCCATGTGAAGTACTTACAAAGTGGAGGCGGCGACTACGTACGAATAAAGAACAAATGTGGTCATTAGTAAGATAGGTTCAAGTTGTAGCAACGGTTAAATACTCTTTGAACTTCATCACCTTACCTGTGGCACATCATAGGCGTGAGCTGGACGAGGACGATCATAGGCATAGTTGGGACAAACAAAATATCTTCATCCTTCCGTCCATGATTTCTTGCGGTCGGTGGATACCTTAACTTGCAAACATCTCCACACCAACATGATGGAGTTCTCATATCTTTGTCCTTCAACGTATCCAACTCGGCGTCTATCCACTTGTCCGGCATGTCCTCGCGGTTAGCACACGGGGGCCTCGTCATGGAACCGGAAGAACCCATGCATATAAAGAAAAAATTGGTTGTTAGTAAAGTAAAATAACATGTATATATGCAAGAAAAACAAATAACAAGACCGAATTAAGCCAATAAATTTAAGTACCGTTCACATTATTTCAACCATCCGGGTTAAGCAAGATGTCAATAGGCCTTCCTCTATCAACCCTTATCGTCCTACGACCACGGCCACCGGCTCCTCTAAGAGTCGATCGTCTCCCCCACCCTCTTATAGTGTCTCCTCGTCCACTACCGCCAAGATTCGTCCGTCCTCCACGCGCACCACTCCTACCTCCTCGTGTGCCACCGGTACCTCCTCTGCGGACACCAGTTTGACTAGTGGGATCCGGAGTGTTGGCATCGGTCCGTGGCTTTTTGGTGCATTTCCTAACATTGTGTCCCGGCTCGTCACATTGACCACAACTGTTGATGTCCGGTGCCTCCATGAAATGGCCGCTACCAAATTGTTTCATTCCGGTGTATCCAGCTAGATCATCCATGCCACCCCTAAACCTCTTCTTTCTTCTTCTTCCCTTTGTAGGCACCATGAGTTCGGGGTCAGGGACGATGTGTGGCCCATCATACTCAGGCCACTGTGACTAGTCGTGGAAGGGATGAAACCTAGGAGCCCATGTCAACCTCGTTCGTTCCAATGTGAACTCATGCAACCGCACGGTGGTACCATCAGATACGTTCAAGTTTCTGAACCTTGCGGCGGTCATCACATGCGAGCAAGGCCAATGATACTTGTGAGGTCTCTCGCACTGACACCACCAGGTCTTGAGGCGCACCTCATACGCTACTCCACCGTACGTCATGTCGTCCCTTGTTATGCCACCCGGCTCATCGACTTGATAGATTTGTTCTTTTTATTGAAACTAATGATTTGTTGACACCAAGACTTGCGCGCTTGATGCTTCAACCAACCCTCAACTTTGAAGGGAAATTCCATTTTCTCATCTATCCATTGGCCGTCACTTCCGAATGCCTCAGAAAATACTCGTTGAGCTTGAAGAAGGTATATTTCACTATTGCAGTTACCGGCAAGGAACGAACACCCTTGAGCACATTGTTGAAGCATTCCACCATGTTACATGTCATGTCTCCGTATCGGAAACCTCCTTCGTCGTAAGCACGTAACCACTTATGCTTCTCTGGAAGATGCCTTGTAAAGAATTCTCTCCCTCCTTTGTTCTTCTCCAACGCCTTGAATAGTTTATCATAGCGGCTTTGGAATGTGTTGTTGTTGAATGCCACACAAACATGGGTAAGATCTTTGCAAAACTCCTTACTCTTGCATGCACGGTAAAAGTTTGCCACGAAATGCCTCATGCACCAACAGTGTTGGAGCTTTGGATAGCCTGGAATGTCAACTTCTATTGCTTTGAGAATCCCATGATGGCGATCCGATATGATGCACACCTCTCTTTTGGGGTCAATCACCTTCGTCCTCACATGATCCATAAACCACTCCCAATTATCATCGTGCTCGGAAGGCACCAACGCAAATGCCACCGGCAACACATTGTCATTGGACGAGTGGGCCATTGCTACCATCAACGTGCCCTTGTACTTTTCGGTCAAGAACGTGCCATCAATTGACAAGACGGGGCGGCGATGCCTAAATGCATCGATGCATTGCCCAAAGCTCCAAAAAGCTCGATGAAACACTCCCCCGATTGAATCGACCGTATGGCGCATGCCCGGGTTCCGATGAGCAATGGCTCCGAACATTCTCGGATGAATATTGTACGCGGCGACATAATCACCATGCAACATCATTATAGCGTTTGCCTTGGACATCCACACCTTTCCATACTTGACTGGGTACCCGAATCGTTCAAAGACCGAACTCATGAGGAACTTCACCTTCAAGGTTGGATCATGGGATATCTCATTCAGCAATTTGTAGCCTAGATACTCGGACGTGAGTTGGCAGTGTCCCTTGCTTCGGTCCACTTTCTCCGGCGGTATGCACTCGTGGGTGGCCACACAACTCTTCCACTCCCATTGCCCGGTTTCCTTTATCTTTCTTCCACGAACCTTCCATGGACAACCTTCTTTGTCACATTTGATGGTGTAGCGCAATTTTTGGTTGGAATGACCAACAACGAACGACTTATGGCTCCGAATGGCGTAGTCATTCAACCATATCTTGAACTCTTGCAAACAACCAAACATGATCCCTTTCTTTAAATGAGCATTCTCATCCTCACCCGGTGGCCTTGGATCACCCATCCTCGGGCAAGGTGATGGTTCGACCAAGCCCAACCTCATACCACCATCAACAACAGCCTTGTCGGCAAGACTAAGATCATGAAACAAAGAGGGTCCTCTTTCCTTGCCATTGACCATCTTGTAAATTTGATTTTCTTGCGGCGTGAATCCATCCTCATCCAATTCTTCCGATGGACCCTCATCATCCGACTCATACCTACACATACGGCTATAAGGGAGGTTACGGTCCATGTCTTGTTGATGCACAATGACATCCAAGTCACCAATGGGATTGTAATGAATCTCTTCTTGTTCCGCATACACATCATCTTGAGCAATAGCTTCTCCATCAACATGAGCAATGGCATCTTCATCAACATGAACATTTGCATGTTCATCAACATGAGCAACGGCCTCATCTCCAACATGATCATCACCTAGAAGAACTATGGTTCTAGCATTGATGTCCTCTTCATTTGGTTGGCTACTTGGTGGTTGGCTAGCCGCATTGTGGTCATACACCACGACAACATCATGTATTGGGGAGGACACATTCCGGTTCAAGTCGAGTAGAGGCCGAGGAACTTCAACCTTTGTGGCAAATAACTCAAGTGACTTGTCTTGTGATCCCTCAAATTCTCCTTATACACATCCCAATGCAATTGAGAGGTGATGGGCATACTCTTTAATCGGGATTTTACTCCCACTCCCACATCATATCGCCCAATAAGCTTCACACCATCACTTGGGTTAATCCAATTGAGGATGCTTCTCACTTTCACGACAATATCATCATAGCTCGGGCTTGTGTCAAAAACCATGGCCTCCCCCTCTTCGTCGGCATTTCCATCCATGAAAGCCGCCTTGTCCAAATAATGCACATTCACTAGTTTATCCATCTAAAAACAATGGAACAAAATTGAGTCATCCATGGACCGGCCATTTCATATGGATGAACTATCTAAAATATATGATTTGAATCAAACAACTAGTAAACCTTAATCATATCACTAACCCTAACCCCTAACACTTAAGCTAGCTTGCCACAACAAGGAGTGACACAAATTACTTAGGTCAACCATAAATGCAAAACTAGAGGAAGAACTAGGGGTTGCAAAACTAGTTGATTCCAACAAAAGTAGATGATTTGAACCGACCAAATAAAGGGGGGATGGGAGAGGTACCTTAGGTGATGCAAATGCCCACGATCCACCGGACAAATCTCAAGCAATGGAGGGGGATCTAGTGGGTGCTTGGGTGGGGGAGAAGAGGGGGAGAGAGCGAGAGCTCGGGGAAGAAGATGAGTGGAGTGGGTGGGTGGTGAGTGGGCCCCACAAACCTTATCCTCCAGGACCCTACCGCCAGAGACCTCGGGGGTAGGGTGTTGGAGCCTACCGCCAGGGTCTGCGGCGGTAGAACCCTTTGCCAGGTCAGCGCCCATTAACGGCCAGACGGCCGTCAACGGAACCTACCGCCAGGAGGGACGGCGGTAGCCTGTAGGTCGCTACCACTAGGGCATCCGGCGGTAGCAAAAATGGTCAAATCTCAAAAAATAAAATTCATACCGGAGTCAGATCCCGATTTTATACGTCAAATGGGTCAAAAACGGAATTTTGCCGCCACTAGAGTACCTCTTCCCACGGATAGCATGGACCAAATCAAAAGGACATATTTACAGTCGCGAGGCAACATCAGCCACTGGTCGTAGATCTACCAATGATGGGCCCTCGGCTTTTGTCGGCACTAAGTAGTGTTGGCCCACAGCAAACCTGGATCCATAAAACCAGTCACGAACCTTTAGCTGCGCCCACCGCTAGCAGTTGCTCAAAAAAAAGCAGTGGCAGGCCGCTATTTCCACTTGCCACAGAAAATACAAAGTGCGGAGTTTAGATTATACCCTCTACTAATATGACCCACCTAAGCGTTTTTAATAGTGTCAAGATATGTGCATCATCATTAACTTATGAATATTCAAACCATTTGTCGTTTCTCTTAAGTGACGCTCCAAAGACAGAAAATGAACGATTGCAAGTCAAGATAAAGCACAGCATCAGAGGTTAGCCGCCTCCACTTTCTTTCTCCTTTCTCCTCCCTCCATTCCTAAATATAAGTCTTTTTAAAGATTTCAATGCGAGCTACATACGGATGTATATAGACGTACTCCCTCCGTCCTAGTGTTAAAAAGCGTCTTACATTATAGGACGGACGGAGTACTTTAGAGTGTAGATTCACTCATTTTGCTCCATATGTAATCCTTAGTAGAATCTTTAGAAAGACTTATATTTAGAAACGGATGGAGTAGTAGACTAGAAAAGGGTAGCAGCCCTAGTTTCATCTTTGTCCCATGATTTTTCTTATAAAAAATAGTAGCTGTCCACTGGTTTCTTATCTTGTGCAATGCAAGGTGTTTAGGAGAGGTGCTTGAAAAAATAAACCAGACATTCCTTAAGCACCGGTGCTTATCCTGTACATGATAGACGCTTAATTAGGCGTATGTCCTATAGAAATAGTCATCGGTGCTTCAGAAAATCCAGGTTTATTTTTCTAAACACCTCTCTAAGCACCTGGCATTGTACAGGTTGTTTCAAAACTAGCAGCTCACTTGGGTTTTAATTTATAAAATACACGTGCGTCTCTATGGAACCATAAAAATAATTCAGTTGTATTGCATTAGTACTATATAAAAATCAATGCACGTGCAACCAGTAAAGCTAGCATCGGGTTACGCCTAAGGCTAAGCTACCTTTAGTGATACACTGGTGATTTTGTAAGAAGAAATAACAGAAGACCACTGTTACTAGGCTTGTAGCCCGAACTGCCATAGGCCTGTCCTTGCCACTGCGAGCAATACCGCATATAAGAAATTCAATTAAGCAGCCAACACTATACTTGCGTAATTGCAGCAACAAATGCCAGCCCCCCTTTCCTTCCTCTCCCCCTTCCCTTCCTTCCCCCTCCTAGTTGGACTAGGAAAGGGGGGAACCTACTCCTAGTAGGAGTAGGATTCCCCCCCTTGGGGCGCGCCATAGGAGGCCGGCCTCCCCCTCCTCCACTCCTTTATATACAGGGAGGAGGGCACCCCATAGACACACAAATTAACAGTTGTCTTAGCCGTGTGCGGTGTCCCCTTCCACATATTTTCATCTCGGTCATATCGTTGCAGTGCTTAGGCGAAGCCCTGCGCCGGTAACTTCATCATCACCGTCACCACGCCGTCGTGCTGACGAAACTCTCCCTCGGCTTCAGCTGGATCAAGAGTACGAGGGACGTCACCGAGCTGAACATGTGCAGATAGCGGAGGTGACATGCGTTCGGTACTTGATTGGTTGGATCACGAAGACGTTCGACTACATTAACCGTGTTACTTAACGCTTTCGCTTTCGGTCTACGAGGGTACATGGACACACTTTCCCCACTCGTTGATATGCATCTCCTAGATAGATCTTGCGTGATCGTAGGAAATTTTTTGAAATACTGCGTTCCCCAACAATGGCATCAGAGCCAGGTCTATGCGTAGATGTTATATGCACGAGTAGAACACAAAGAGTTGTGGGCGATAATAGTCATACTGCTTACCAGCATGTCATACTTTGATTCGGCGGTATTGTTGGATGAAGCGGCTCAAACCGACATTACGCGTACGCTTACGCGAGACTGGTTCTACCGACGTGCTTCGCACACAGGTGGCTAGTGGGTGTCTGTTTCTCCAACTTTAGTTGAATCGAGTGTGACTACGCCTGGTCCTTGTTGAAGGTTAAAACAGCACACTTGACGAAAAATCATTGTGGTTTTGATGCGTAGGTAAGAACGGTTCTTGCTAAGCCCGCAGCAGCCACGTAAAATTTGCAACAACAAGTAGAGGACGTCTAACTTGTTTTTGAAGGGTATGTTGTGATGTGATATGATCAAGACGTGATGATATATAAATTGTTGTATGAGATGAACATGTTTTGTAACAGTTATCGGCAACTGGCAGGAGCCTTATGGTTGTCGCTTTATTGTATGAAATGCAATCGTCATGTAATTGCTTTACTTTATCACTAAGCGGTAGTGATAGTCGTGATAGCAATAGTTGGCGAGACGACAATGATGCTTCGATGGAGATCAAGGTGTCAAGCCGGTGACGATGGTGATCATGACGGTGCTTTGGAGATGGAGATCAAAAGCACAAGATGATGATGGCCATATCATATCACTTATATTGATTGCATATGATGTTTATCCTTTATGCATCTTATTTTGCTTAGTTTGGCTTTAGCATTATAAGATGATCTCTCACTAAATTTCAAGGTATAAGTGTTTTCCCTGAGTATGCACCGTTGTGACAGTTCTCATGCCGAGACACCACGTGATGATCGGGTGTCATAAGCTCTACGTTCACATACAACGGGTGCAAGCCAGTTTTGCACACGCAGTATACTCGGGTTAAACTTGACGAGCCTAGCATATGCAGATATGGCCTCGAAACACTGAGACCGAAAGGTCGAGCGTGAATCATATAGTAGATATGATCAACATAGTGATGTTCACCATTGAAAACTACTCAATCTCACGTGATGATCGGACATGGTTTAGTTGATTTTAACCACGTGATCACTTAGATGATTAGAGAGATGTCTATCTAAGTGGGAGTTCTTAAGTAATATGATTAATTGAACTTTAATTTATCATGAACTTAGTACCTGATAGTATTTTGCATGTCTATGTTGATGTAGATCAATGGCCCGTGTTACTGTTCCTTTGAATTTTAATGCGTTCCTAGAGAAAGCTAAGTTGAAAGATGATGGTAGCAACTACACGGACTGGGTCCGTAACTTGAGGATTATCCTCATTGTTGCACAGAAGAATTACGTCCTGAAAGCACTGCTAGGTGCAAGACCCGCTGCAGGAGCAATGCCAGACGTTGTGAACGCCTGGCAGAGCAAAGCTGATGACTACTCGATAGTTCAGTGTGCCATGCTTTACGGCTTAGAACCGGGACTTCAACGACGTTTTGAACGTCATGGCGCATATGAGATATTCCAGGAGTTGAAGTTAATATTTCAAGCAAATGCCCGGATTGAGAGATATGAAGTCTCCAATAAGTTCTACAGCTGTAAAATGGAGGAGAATAGTTCTGTCAGTGAACATATACTCAAAATGTCTGGGTATCATAATCACTTGACTCAGCTGGGAGTTAATCTTCCAGTTGATAGTGTCATTGACAGAGTTCTTCAATCACTACCACCAAGCTACAAAAGTTTCGTGATGAACTATAATATGCAAGGGATGGATAAGACAATTCCCGAGCTCTTCGCGATGCTAAAAGCTGCGGAGGTAGAAATCAAGAAGGAGCATCAAGTGTTGATGGTCAACAAGACCACTAGTTTCAAGAAGTGTAAAGGGAAGAAGGGGAACTTCAAGAAGAATAGCAAGCAAGTTGCTGCTCAAGTGAAGAAGCCCAAGTCTGGACCTAAGCCTGAGACTGAGTGCTTCTACTGCAAAGGGACTGGTCACTGGAAGCGGAACTGCCCCAAGTATTTGGCGGATAAGAAGGATGGCAAAGTGAAAGGTATATTTGATATACACGTTATTGATGTGTACTTAACTAATGCTCGCAGTAGCACCTGGGTATTTGATACTGGTTCTGTTGTTCATATTTGCAACTCGAAATAGGGGCTACGGATTAAGCGAAGATTGGCTAAGGACGAGGTGACGATGCGCGTGGGAAATGGTTCCAAAGTCGATGTGATCGCCGTCGGCACGCTACCTCTACATCTACCTTTGGGATTAGTTTTAGACCTAAATAATTATTATTTGGTGCCAGCGTTAAACATGAACATTATATCTGGATCTTGTTTGATGCGAGACGGTTATTCATTTAAATATGAGAATAATGGTTGTTCTATTTATATAAGTAATATCTTTTATGGTCATGCACCCTTAAAGAGTGGTCTATTTTTGTTAAATCTCGATAGTAGTGATACACATATTCATAATATTGAAGCCAAAAGATGCAGAGTTGATGATGATAGTGCAACTTATTTGTGGCACTGCCGTTTGGGTCATATTGGTGTAAAGCGCATGAAGAAACTCCATACTGATGGACTTTTGAAATCACTTGATTATGAATCACTTGGTACTTGCGAACCATGCCTCATGGGCAAGATGACTAAAACTCCGTTCACCGGAAAAATGGAGCGAGCAACAGTTTTATTGGAAATAATACATACTGATGTATGCGGTCTGATGAATATTGAGGCTCGCGGCGGGTATCGTTATTTTCTGACCTTCACAGATGATTTGAGAAGATATGGGTATATCTACTTGATGAAACATAAGTCTGAAACATTTGAAAAGTTCAAAGAATTCAAGAGGGAAGTGGAAAATCATCGTAACAAGAAAATAAAGTTTCTGCGATCTGATCGTGGAGGAGAATATTTGAGTTATGAGTTTGGTCTTCATTTGAAACAATGCGGAATAGTTTCGCAACTCACGCCACCCGGAACACCACAGCGTAATGGTGTGTCCGAACGTCGTAACCGCACTTTATTAGATATGGTGCGATCTATGATGTCTCTTACTGATTTACCGCTATCATTTTGGGGTTATGCTTTAGAGACGGCTGCATTCACGTTAAATAGGGCACCATCTAAATCCGTTGAGACGACACCTTATGAACTGTGGTTTTTGCAAGAAACCCAAGTTGTCGTTTCTTAAAGTTTGGGGCTGCGATGCTTATGTGAAAAAACTTCAACCTGATAAGCTCGAACCCAAATCGGAGAAATGTGTCTTCATAGGATACCCAAAAGAGACTGTTGGGTACACCTTCAATCACAGATCCGAAGGCAAGATATTCGTTGCTAAGAATGGATCCTTATTAGAGAAGGAGTTTATCTCGAAAGAAGTGAGTGGGAGGAAAGTAGAACTTGATGAGGTAACTGTACCTGCTCCCTTATTGGAAAGTAGTTCATCACAAAAATTAGTTCCCGTGATTACTACACCAATTAGTGAGGAAGCTAATGATGATGATCATGTAACTTCAGATCAAGTTACTACCGAACCTCGTAGATCAACCAGAGTAAGATCTGCACCAGAGTGGTATGGTAATCCTATTCTGGAGGTCATGTTACTTGGCCATGATGAACCTACGAACTATGAGGAAGCGGTGATGAGCCCAGATTCCGCGAAATGGCTTGAGGCCATGAAATCTGAGATGGGATCCATGTATGAGAATGAAGTATGGACTTTGGTTGACTTGCCCGATGATCGACAAGCCATAGAGAATAAATGGATCTTCAAGAAGAAGACTGACGCTGACGGTAATGTTACTGCCTACAAAGCTCGACTTGTTGCGAAAGGTTTTTGACAAGTTCAAGGAGTTGACTGCGATGAGACCTTCTCACCCGTAGCGATGCTTAAGTCCGTCCGAATCATGTTAGCAATTGCCGCATTTTATGATTATGAAATTTGGCAAATGGATGTAAAAACTGCATTCCTAAATGGATTTCTGGAAGAAGAGTTGTATATGATGCAACCAGAAGGTTTTATCGATCCAAAGGATGCTAACAAAGTGTGCAAGATCCAGCGATCCATTTATGGACTGGTGCAAGAATCTCGGAGTTGGAATAAACGTTCTGATAGTGTGATCAAAGCATATGGTTTTATACAGACTTTTGGAGAAGCCTGTATTTACAAGAAAGTGAGTGGGAGCTTTGTACCATTTCTAATATTATATGTGGATGACATATTATTGATTGGAAATGATATAGAATTTCTGGATAGCATAAAAGGATACTTGAACAAGAGTTTTTCAATGAAAGACCTCGGTGAAGCTGCTTATATATTGGGCATCAAGATCTATAGAGATAGATCAAGACGCTTAATTGGACTTTCACAAAGCACATACCTTGATAAAGTTTTGAAGAATTTCAAAATGGATGAAGCAAAGAAAGGGTTCTTGCTTGTGTTACAAGGTCTGAAGTTGAGTCAGACTCAATGCTCGACCACCGCAGAAGATAGAGAGAAAATGAAAGTCATTCCCTATGCTTCAGCCATAGGTTCTATCATGTATGCAATGCTGTGTACCAGACCTGATGTGTGCCTTGCTATTAGTTTAGCAGGGAGGTACCAAAGTAATCCAGGAGTGGATCACTAGACAGCGGTCAAGAACATCCTGAAATACCTGGAAAGGACTCAGGATATGTTTCTCATTTATGGAGGTGACAAAGAGCTCGTCATAAATGGTTATGTCGATGCAAGCTTTGACACTGATCCGGATGACTCTAAGTCACAAACCGGATACGTATTTATATTGAACGGTGGAGCTGTCAGTTGGTGTAGTTCTAAGCAAAGCGTCGTGGCGGGATCTACGTGTGAAGCGGAGTACATAGCTGCTTCGGAAGCAGCAAATGAAGGAGTCTGGATGAAGGAGTTCGTATCCGATCTAGGTGTCATACCTAGTGCATCGGGTCCAATGAAAATCTTTTGTGACAATACTGGTGCAATTGCCTTGGCAAAGGAATCAAGATTTCACAAGAGAACCAAGCACATCAAGAGACGCTTCAATTCCATCCGTGATCAAGTCAAGGAGGGAGACAAAGAGATTTGCAAGATACATACGGATCTGAATGTTGCAGACCCATTGACTAAGCCTCTCGCACGAGCAAAACATGATCAGCACCAAGACTCCATGGGTGTTAGAATCATTACTGTGTAATCTGGATTATTGACTCTAGAATGATTATTTAGCATCATGTCTTGACCATATCACATCACAACCGTCAATCAAAGCAAGATAAGATACAACAAAGTAGAGGACGTCTAACTTGTTTTTGCAGGGCATGTTGTGATGTGATATGGTCAAGACATGATGCTAAATTTTATTGTATGAGATGATCATGTTTTGTAACCGAGTTATCGGCAACTGGCAGGAGCCATATGGTTGTCGCTTTATTGTATGCAATGCAATCGCCCTATAATGCTTTACTTTATCACTAAGCGGTAGCGATAGTCGTAGAAGCATAAGATTGGCGAGATGACAACGATGCTACGATGGAGATCAAGGTGTCGCGCCGGTGACGATGGTGATCATGATGGTGCTTCGGAGATGGAGATCACAAGCACAAGATGATGATGGCCATATCATATCACTTATATTGATTGCATGTGATGTTTATCTTTTATGCATCTTATCTTGCTTTGATTGACGGTAGCATTATAAGACTCATCTCCGGTCAATAACCAATAGCGGAACCTGGATGTTCATATTGGCTCCCACATATTCTACGAAGATCTTTATCGGTCAGACCGCATAACAACATACGTTATTCCCTTTGTCATCGGTATGTTATTTGCCCGAGATTCGATCGTCGGTATCTCAATACCTAGTTCAATCTCGTTACCGGCAAGTCTCTTTACTCGTTCCGTAATGCATCATCCCGTAACTAACTCAGTAGTCACATTGCCTGCAAGGCTTATAGTGATGTGCATTACCGAGAGGGTCCAGAGATACCTCTCCGACAATCGGAGTGACAAATCCTAATCTCGATCTATGCCAACACAACAAACACCATTGGAAACACCTGTAGAGCATCTTTATAATCATCCAGTTACGTTGTGACGTTTGGTAGCACACTAAGTGTTCCTCCGGTATTCTGGAGTTGCATAATCTCATAGTCATAGTGACATGTATAAGTCATGAAGAAAGAAATAGCAACATACAAGTGCTAAGCTAACGGAATGGGTCAAGTCAATCATATCATTCTCCTAATGATGTGATCCCGTTAATCAAATGACAACTTATGTCTATGGCTAGGAAACTCAACCATCTTTGATTAACGAGCTAGTCAAGTAGAGGCATACTAGTGACACTATGTTTGTCTATGTATTCACACATGTATCAAGTTTTCGGTTAATACAATTCTAGCATGAATAATAAACATTTATCATGAAATAAGGAAATAAATAATAACTTTATTATTGCCTCTAGGGCATATTTCCTTCAATGTGTTTGTTGGACTTCATGTTGTCCTTTGAACTCTTCACCTTGGTGATAACAGTCTGATTGTCACAGTTCATAAGGATATCCGGAATCGGTTTCTCAACCAATGGCAAGTCCATCAAAAGATCTCGAAGCAATTATGCTTTGACACCAGATGTGTCTAATGCTGTTAATTCTACTTTCATTGTCGGTCTCGTTAAGATCGTTTGCTTGCAAGACTTCCAGGAAACAGCACCACCTCCAAGAGTAAACATACACCCAGTTGTGGCCTTCATCTCATCAACATCAGAGATCCAATTCGCATCATTATACCCATCAAGTACCGGCGGGTATCCTGTATAGTGAAGCCCATTGCTCATAGTACCTTTCAGATAGCGCATAAGTCATTTAACAGCATGCCAATGTACAACACCCAATTTGGAAACAAACCGGCTCAGTTTTCTCACAGCAAATGCGATGTCATGCCTCATTGCGCTCGCTAGGTACATGAGTGAACCAATCATTTGAGAGTATGTCAATTGATCCTTATCTATGCCTTCAAACTTTCGAAGCAACACACTAGGATCATATGGTGTTTGAGATGGTTTGCAGTCCGAATATCCAAAACGGCTCAACACCTTCTCAACATAATGGGATTGCAGAAGTGTAATCCCATCCTCATTATCTCTTAGTAGCCTGGTGTTTAAGATAACATCAGCCACACCAAGGTCCTTCATCTCAAAGTTGTGAGATAAAAAGGACTTAACCTCCTCAATCACTTTGAGGTTGGTTCCAAATATCAGTATGTCATCAACATACAAGCAAAGTATAACTCCTTCGCCCCCACCATGGCAATAGTATACATATTTGTCAGCTTCGTTAACAACGAAGCCAACAGATGTCAGAGTTGTATTAAACTTCTCATGCCATTGCTTAGGTGCTTGTTTCAGGCCACATAAAGACTTCAGCAACCCACACACTTTTCGTTCCTGACCATCTATCACAAAGCCATCTGGGCTTTCCGTTCAGAAAAGCTGTCTTAACATCCATCTGATGGATGAGAAGACTATGCGAGGCCGCCAACGAGAGTAATACTCGAATGGTGGTCAGTCTGGCCACAGGTGCATAAGTATCGAAGAAATCTTCCTCTTCTTTCTGATCATAGCCCTTGGCCACAAGCCTAGCCTTGTACTTTTCAATTGTACCATCGGGCCTAAGCTTCTTTTTGAACACCCACTTACATCCCAATGGTTTGCAACCATAGGGACGTCTAGTAATCTCCCATGTCCCACTAGCCATGATGGAATCCATCTCGCTACGGACCGCATCCTTCTAGTAGTTAGCTTCTGAAATAGAAGTGGGAGTATCATCCACAAGGTACACGAAGAAATCGTCACCAAAGGTCTTTGCATTCCTTTGTCTCTTGCCCCTACCAAGGGTTTCCTCGTCATCCTCCTCGGGATTATCATCATGTGTTTATTCATAATATTCCATAGGAATGGCAGGCTTAGGAGTCTCTTCAGATTCCTGTCTAGAAGTGCTTTGCATATCTCTCATAGGAAAAATATCCTTGAATAACGTAGTATCCTTAGACTCCATAATTGTACCGACCTTCTAGTCGGGCACCTCAGATTTCATTACTAAAAATCTATAGCCAACACTATTCTTAGCATAGCCCGAATTAACGCAGTCCACAGTCTTTGGTCCAAGCTTATGCTTTTTGGGGATCGACACATTGACTTTCGCCAAAGAGCCCCAAGTACGCAAGTACAAGAGCGTTGTCCTTCGCTTCGCCCATTTCTCATAGGGTGCGATCTCATTATCCTTTGTTGGAACTTTATTAAGGGCATACCTGGTGGTTGTCGTCAGTCCATCATCTGCGGCCTGGTCTGGCCTACCTAAAGCTTGTCGAGAGGTTGTCGTGCGATGTTGTTGTAGCCGTGGGATCCCGATGCATAGCATCTATGACCAATAGACCACTGGGAAGAGGGCGCTGGTGCAGGCCATGACGGACCTCGTTAGTAACGGCATATGCCTCACTAGCTCCCAACTCACCCGCCCCACCGCAGAAGCGACCTATCCCCTACGCAGCACCAAGAGAAGGGGGCGGATCGAGATCAATCATAGAGAGAGAGAGATGAGGGGGAGGAGATCTGATAGGAACTCAAGAAGGGTGACGGGCAACACCGAGGCAGGCTTCTGCTCCAAGTTATGGGAGGAAGACGGAGGCGGAGGGGGCTGGGGGTGGAACGCCAGCAGAGATGCAACCTGTAGATCTCTGAGTCATCGTTGGCACTGTCACCGTCCTGGACTCCGCTTTCGCGCCCGCGGGCTAACCGCAGCAGCTCAGCCTTGAGCGGGGTGGGTGCACTAGGCAGAGAATGGGAGGTAGGAGGTAGGCAGCGGAGGGGCACTCGGCAGGTAGAGCGGCCGACGGCGGTGCGATGTGTGGGCACCATGGTGGTTGCGTGCGGTGGCAGGGCAGCAGGAGGTTGGAGATCGAGGGGATTTGGAGGCGGATGAGGAGGACAGGGAGAATAGGGGCGACGGATGGCCGAAGAAGAAGACCGGTCATGCAGCCGCGCATGGCGGCGGCGGCGTTGCCGTACCCGTATGCAAGCAGGAGAGCCCATGGTGTGTGTAACACCCCGCATGTAACCTGCCATATTTGTAACTCCGACTCTTGCCATTTCCGGCTATGTGTTATGTTTTTCCCTCCGTTGTCGGGTTTTGTCTTTCGTTTTGTATTTTGTCATGTCATGCATTTTCATATCATGTCACCATGTGCATTGCATTCGCATACGTGTTCGTCTCATGCATCTGAGCGTTTTCCCCGTTGTCCGTTTTCCAATCCGGCGCTCCTATCTCCTCCGGTGCACCCCTCTAGTTTTCTTTCGTGTGCGTGTGTCAAACTTTCTCGGAATGGACCGGGGCTTGTCAAGTGGTCTTAATATACCACCCGGAGACTACCGGTCAAGTTTCGTTCCATTCGGAGGTCGTTTGGTACTCCATCGGTTAACCGGGCATCCGCAAAGTCCATTTGATTGTCCAGCAAAACCCCCCTCCAAAACCAGCCCAAAACCCACCAAACTCTCTTCCATGCTCTAGGTCATTCGATCACGATCGTGTGGGCGAAAACCGCACCTCATTTGGAATCTCCTAGCTCCCTCTACCTATTTATAAGTGGGCATCCCGAAAAACGAAATCTCAGACGAAACCCTAGGTTTTTCCCTCCGCGCCGCCGGACGCGTCCGCCGTCGGCCGGACACGTCCGCCGCCGCAACCGACGAATCGCGGCGCGCCA